>NC_060270.1:4603564-4856121 GCF_021613505.1 Equus quagga | reverse complement strand
GCCACCCACCGCTGTGTGGGAGCTCACTCGGATAACGGCAGGGAGAGTCTCTGCATGATGCTGTGTTGTCATTTGCTTAGAACCTTGAACAATGTGTGAACGTCTGGTTTTCCCAAGGTCTTTGCACGTCAAGTAAGAGCTATCCCAGCAACCACTCTTCTTTCAAAGGACGCAAATTTCAACACACAGCTGTCTGTGATCTGGGAGACCTAGCCAGAATTTGCAAATAAGCTTATATAAGCATTCCTGGCCAGCCTTGTATGGAAGGGCCTAAGAAAACGGGAGTTTTGATTTCTTACATGGAACAGCAAAGGGTCTTCTGGGAAGAGGTACCTTCTGTCTGAACCATAATTTGAAAAGCACTCTTTGTCTGTATTGTATCCTTAACTGTACAGGACACCATGCTGGGCAAGAAACAACTGCAGCGTTGAAAATACTAAGTCTGCATAATGGCCTGGCTGCACAATGGTTTCATTAAACGACTTTATTAATGACCTGGAAACTTGAGTGGACATTACATTAATAAGTTCCTCAGATGGCACTAAATGTGGAGATGGTAGGAGAGACAGAGGTTAGGGCAAACAATATTAATAGATCCATGGACATTAGAAATATGGACAGTAAAATCAAGTCTGGCAAAATACAGTGAAGTACAAGCATCCAGGAGAAAATAACTCAGAAGGTTGCTATTCACCAGGTGGATGCAAACTCAAAAGCATGTCAAAAGCAACTGGATGGATATTGAACCCCATGGAATAGACAGGATTTTGCAGTATAACGGAAATAGCAAAGCATAAAGTCTCTGTCAAGCTGCCCCATCAGAGGGTCTCAGCAAATGCTGATGGTGGTCCAAAGAAAAAAAGGTGAGTAAAAACAACTCAGTTCTTGGGTCCAAGAGTGTGAGCACCTGGACTTCTGCTTTGGATTTCAACATTCTTTCAGAAAGACCTGAGAGGCCTTTGGAGAGGGAAAAATCTTTTACAGAAATAGGCACGTGATGAAAGATTAAAGGAATGAAACAGACAAAGCTCTGCTGAGCATCACAAAAAGAGGTATTTAACTCTGATCAAAATTACTGTTTACATTTTAAGGGTGTTCCAGGCAAGGTAATTAACAAATATATTTTTTAGTTATACCTATGGCAGTGAAAAAGTGAATTTACAGGAAGTATTAGCCCCATACAAAGCCAGGCAGTCAAAAGAAGACTCAGGATCACAGAATTTTAGAGAAGGAGGGATCTTAGAGATGATCTAGTTTGGTGTCTTCAAAGCGTGCTCCAAGGGCCACCTAAGTCAGAATTGCCTGGAGAGCTTGTTCAAAATGAAGATTTCTCAGCTCCTACTTAGCCCTCCTGGATCCTAATACCCAAAGGGGGCTGGCCTGAGAAGCTTACAGAGTTGAATGGCCTCTTTCTATAGATAAGGAAACCGAGGCCCAGAGGGGTAAGTTGCCCAAGGTCAGGCACCAAGAAGTCCTGGTTCCTGGTCCAAGGCCATCACCAGTCTGGGATGAAACTCTGCCCAAATCTATGAATTGCCTTTAATATCATATTGTGCAATTTTTCTGAGAATTTAATTCATATTCTAGATGTCGATTCACTTAATTCTTGGGTAATAAGGCAGGGAAGATGAAAGAAAATAGAGAACAAAGATTGGAGTAGGCTGTAGAAAGGGAAAACTCAGGCAGGAGCAGGAGTTAGAAACGACTAACTAGTCTTAGCCTCTGATTAAGATGAACTCATATCTACATGTGTGAAGTTAAATCACAGTCTGAACAGAAAGGCCTTCAGTCTACTCTACTACCCACCCCCCACCATAAAAAAAAACATACACTTTGAAGAAAAAAGACAGAGAAACTGGCCCTAAAAAAAACGTTGAGGTTAAGAAGTTTGGCTTACTCGCATGGGCCTTGTCCAAGTTCATCTTGAAAGAGGGGCCAAGTGGTCTTATGTGCCTCCCTATAGCCTACTTCTGAATCTGACATCTTAGAAGGGATGGACATGAGACGGGTAGATGGGCCACCACACAGGGATGGCACTGTGAGGCTCCATTCCCTCAGTCCTAAATTATTTCTAAATACAAAGCACCAGAGAAAGCAGAGAAAGACGAACCACATGATACTCTGTATTCAAAGGTTTTTCTTATAGTTTCTCAACTCTCTCAGACAAGAAGTCTGTGAGTTCAACAACTTAAGAATTGCCGACCAGGGTTTTAAAGAATTTAAACCAAACTTCTCCCTTCTATCCCTATAATCGTGTCAGTTTATAATTCCATCTCCTTTTTAGACTCCCTGATTTATAATGGTTTTTAACTTCTGCCTTTTTTTACACTGACTATCAGGAAAAGAAATGACTTTCAAAAGTATAAGTCAGCTTCCATGGAAAGAGAACTTAGAAAAGGGAGAGCAGTTCAAAGAATAAATTTTGGTCCTTCCTAAAATCTAAGCTTTCTAAAAAAATGAAATCTCTGCTTCATTATCATAAACCTTTTGTTGCTATAGGGTGAAAGACACAGGGATGAGAACCAGGATGCGGCCTGTCTCCGCCACCATTTTGTGGCAGCAATTGGCATGTTCTGGATAGCTCTCCTGTCTCACTGGAAGTCTGTGTTGCATTGATGCATGATTGCTTTTCAAATAACAGACTAACATCACGGCCTCTTTTTGCAAGAATTTGCCAGCAAGTGTTTCAGGTTGGTCATTTCCGGTTTGACAGTTTCTAATTCTGTAAGGGGAATCTGGGTTTGTCACCAAGGCAAACCAAAACAAAGAGCACTAACATGGATCAACAAAATAAATCACAAAAATATAACAGGTTAAAATAGCCTTATATAAATGAAGCTTTATAAAAGGTCATTATTATAAAAGAGAATTAAATGTTTGACATGCATAGATAATGAGATGATCAAAAAAAAGAAATTCGGAACTGAACTTCAAAAGAAAGATGTATTCCAAAAGCACAGATTTGGGGCGGGCCTGGTGGCACAGCAGTTAAGTTCGCATATTGTGCTTTGCCAGTTCAGATCCCAGGTGTGGACATGGCACCACTTGGCAAGTCATGCTGTGGCAGGCGTCCCATATATAAAGTAGAGGGAGATGGGCACAGATGTTAGCTCAGGGCCAGTCTTCCTCAGCAAAAAGAGAAGGATTGTTCTGCTCATTGAGCCATGCTGTGGTGGCATCCCACATAGAAGAACCAGAAGGACTTATAACCAGGATATACAAATATGTTCTGGGGCTTTAGGGAGAAAAAAAAAAAGGAAGACTGGCAACAGACGTTAGCTCAGGGCCAACCTTCCTCATAAAAAATAAATTTAAAAAAGCATAAGAAAAAAAAGAAAACCTATTTTATTAGAATTTGCCAGACTTACTGGCCATAGAACTGACTTGCAAAAGGATTTCTGGAACATGATAAAAGATCCAGAGAGAAAACAGTGGAAGGAAGATTATGCATTAAGTTACATTTTAGAGTGAAAAGATCTCTGGAAAACAGATTTCAAAGAACAAGTTAATACACAGGAAGAAGGCCCCTGATTTCTTACAAAGGCACAACTCTGACATCTTCTCGTTCCTGGAGAGCAGGGAGCAGACTCAGGAGCAGAAATCTTTGCCTAGCACCTTGGAGTGGCCTTAGGGGACAGCTAGAGCTCCCCACAGTCTCCCTAGAGGGCCCAGAGGGCTTTCTGATTTAGAGCTCTGGTCCTCCTCTGCAGGATAAACAGCTCCGGATTCTTCCTTAATGACAACAGCATATCAGCTCCTTTTGAGGTTACAGCATACATAAACAGGATATATGCCTCATATTTTCCAGTTGTGGAGGAAGGAAGGCCAAAAAAAAAAAAAAAACCCCAAATGAGAAAAAGGCCCCCACAAACCCTTTTCTGCAGTTAATTGTAGAAGACGACTTGCTTTGACTTGCACGTAAGACAGAAAAGAGGAAAAGAGCACCACAGCATGCAAAATGTCCCCAGGAAGGAAACGCGACAACCATGCCTTCTCTGTGCAGGAGCCCACGGGCGGGCAATCGAAGGGGAGAAAGGCGATGCTGACCTCTAGGGTTTTCAAAGAAAAAGGACGCAGGCTTCGCAAGAGTAGGTGAGCAGAAGGGTTCACAGACAGTCTTCCCGGCACCAGAACGCGCAGAGGCATCAGACGGGAGGTCGAGCCATGCCCCCACTCTGAGAGTCCCAGTGAACACTGGCTGTTGAGGTAGTGGAGACCACCAGGCTACTTCCCAGGACCCTTGAGGCCAGTGCCTGGCACAGGAAACCGTCTGGCCTTTGAGAAGCCCTAACAAAACGCACCAAATGAAGACATTTGTCCACAGAACTCACTTTCTTGCACACTGGGCCCAAATTCCTTATTTCGTTTTGGACTAAAGGTCTATACAAAAACCCTCAAGATTTCTGGTCTCTTGACCTAGGCCGACAAGTCTCCCCCTTCACTTCCTCTACCCCAATATTTTGCAGGAAGCTGCAGACGAAAGCTACTTCTTTTGTATCTAAATGTGTACTTTAGTGAGGTGAAAGCTTGATTCATTTTGCTATTGGTTAGGGTTCAGTGAACTTCTCTGGCATCATTCAAAACACTGAGTTGACAAAATCAGTCGCAAGCGAAAAACGGAAACCCATTAAGTTAGTATCACAGGTAGAGGAGAAGCCAGGAAACCGGCCAGAGACAACTCTGTTATTTGAGTCCCAAACTTGAGTCAAGGGGAGCTCTCAGAGCCATGATCACGTTTGAGTCTGCATTTGGAAATGCAGGATCCAGCTGGGGCAGGTGGCCACTGAGAAAATCATCTCTCATCAATTCTAGGCACATTCCATTCCCAGCTGAATAATCCGTGGGTCTGAAGGAGGTTGGCACACGAGATTTGAAGTGGCTGAGATCAGTGGACCTTTAATTCTGAGCTTACTGCCTAGTGCTTTGCCCTAAAACATCGTCCATGCAACAGTCAAGAGTGTGGTAAGTCCAACTTGCTCATCGAGAAGAACAACAGTCCTTAGAGAGAGGACAGCTTTCTCCTGACATGTGCTAACTAGCTTGCCACAGGGAAGAGCGGTCCTAATGAACCTTTGCAGGTAAGAGTTTTCCGTATTTCAGTTTCAGTTTGTGGATCAAGATACCAAATTATTAAAATATAATTAATTAGCTGATACAGCAAAGCCCCCCAGAAGACACCTGACTGATGGGTCATTGGTTCACACCTGGGAAATGAAGCAGTTGGGCGCCCAGTGAGTGTGACCCTTGAGGGCTTTAATCGCCTCTCCAGGGTGAAAGTTGTCAAAGACACTCTTTTCAGCAGGAAACCAAGAACCAGTGGCAGCTAACAGAGAGACCAGGCAAGGAAGAAGAGGATGTCAAGAGCTGAAGTCAGACACGGATCTGACTTCCTGGAAAGCTGGACATGGATCATTTGAGGAGAACAGTCTTGGCCAGGATAGGGCAATTCTGAAGCAGGGTGAGAGAAGGCCTGAGCATGGACCAAGAAAGATGTGTTCAGGGTCAGCCTCCAGGGCCAGCGGTGGGCCCTAGGACATCAAGGGTGGGGCTTGGCTCTGACTGGAATCAGCAGTATGAAGACTCCTGGCCTTAGGCTTTTCTGAACTTCCTGTATCTCTTCTTCCAAGTAAGTTTTAGTGGATGCTCTGAAATGGAGCGGGCTTAGGAAGAGGAAACAATATCCACGCTGACTGCTTTTCTCAGGCGGGGCCAGGCTACAGCAAGATGGGAGAGGCGGACAGTCTTAGCAGGGACTGAACATCTACTGAGGCAGCTCTCCCTCAAGAACAGGAGGTCCTGGTCCCTGTTCCTACTTTCTTCTTGACCTGTGCGTCTCTCCATTATATCCAGCTAGTTATGTAGCAAATGCAGGCTCTTAATTAAAAGACGCAGTGGGTAGAAGAAGATGAGGATAAAATCTGTTCCCTCCCCTGCAGCTTTCCCCGACATAAATCGATAGTGATATGCCTGAAATAGGAACAATTACAAGGACATGACATAAAAAAGAAGTTTGGAAATGCTAGTCCAACCAATAAAAAGAGTAGCTTCTCTTTAAAAACAAACAAACATTTCTTTTTTA
Source organism: Equus quagga (assembly GCF_021613505.1). NCBI lineage: Eukaryota > Metazoa > Chordata > Mammalia > Perissodactyla > Equidae > Equus > Equus quagga. Next base: position 4,850,042 of record NC_060270.1, on the reverse strand, counting down.
AAAAAAGGCATTACATAGGAAAGAGTTTAATAAGGAAAATCACACACAGAGAAAACCACGATATTGCTGATATGAAATCTTTACTCATAGGCAACTTTTATTGGGTTTGGGGCAGCATCTTATCACAACCCCATACATTCTCTTAAATTGGCACAAAGTTAATCTTTAAGTTATATACCTTGCAATGCACTTAGGTTGAAGCTTAAACTGATTAGGAGAGCAAACCAACATTATTTAAAAGTCTACTCCCAAGAAAAAGCATAATATTCAAAATCAGCATGTGTGAAAATGTGTTTTTAATTCACTTGTTAGAAGAGAACAGACAATCACTTCCAATGTCTCCTATCACTTTTACCCTTTTTTTTTGAGGAAGATTAGCCCTGAGCTAACATCTGCCGCCAATCCTCTTTTTGCTGAGAAAGACTGGCCCTGAGCTAACATCTGTGCCTGCCTTCCTCTATTTTACGTAGGAAGCCTGCCACAGCATGGCTTGATAAGCGGTGCTAGGTCCACACTGGGAATCCGAACCTGCGAACCCCAGGCCGCCGACGAAGAGGAGTGCGAGGACTTAACCATGAGGCCACTGGGCCAGCCCCAGTTTCACTCTTATCACATTCTTTTAGTATTATGATCAACTTCCCTGAAAAACTTGCAAGGGAGAAATAATTGACACCCTCCCCCGCAAAAAAAACAATTTCAATCAATGTCCTAGAGCAACATTTAATGATTCTCACATTAATGGGATTCAGACCAATGTTCTGACCATAACAGGGGTGAGCATCGACTGCTAGCCATTTGGTAATAATTATCCAAAGCCACGGCTTCCTTTCTGCCTACCTTATGGCAATGCCACATGTGCATCCATAATCAAGTGCCGTTAATTTTTAATATGTGTTTTCTATTCCAGGATCAAAAGTTTTAAAAATTGTGTTCGAAATGAGAAGGAAAACAACGAGAGAAATCTCCCATGTACCATACCCTTGAACTGCCCTATCCAAGCAGACTTTCTTTGTTGGCCAAAATGAGCTGGAATTCCTTTATAGCTTTGGAGCCTCTGTAGTTCATGTCCAGGGCAGATGTCACTTCCCTGTCTTACGGCAAATCCACAATTTCTCCTTCTAACCTCACCAATGGACTGGTTCACCGCTCCCCTACCTCCCACCCTCCTAATTCTGAAATTTCTGGCAGAAAAAAGATCTGCCAGAACAGGTTACTTGTATTTTTATTGGTTCCTCCAGACCATGACGACATTTCCTGAAAGGCAGTGCCAGGAAACTATTAATGTCTGTGTAAAAGAATTGAAAGTTCTTATGAGCACAAAGTGTCTGGTGCTCCAGGAGACTGCAGCCTGAAGGAAGCCCTGGTCTTGAGACTGCGACACCAGTTCAACTGACTGCTGTACCAGAGTGCCGAAATGCAGCTCTCAGAGAAGGGGGAAGGGTCTTTCCAGAAAGAAAGGTCTGGGAGACACAACAGGCTATTTCCTCCCTTTCCCTCAAGCACTTGATTGCCCAGATTAGAGCAGCTGAGCAGGCAGCTGCTAGAGGCTGGCTCAGTTAAGGCCGTGGCACAAATTAGTTAACACATTCAAGTAGTTAATGGATCCTTTCCCAAGCAGGAGGGGTAATGAGGCCTACAAGTGGAAGAGGAGAGGGTGGCCTTTCCCACAAATGGGAAGAAAGAATCCATTCTAACATCCAGGTGCAGAAACCGAAGTGCACTTTTTTAAAGGACCTCAGTGACTCTGCTAATGCTAGAGTCACACTGCGTGAGCACTTGCCACGGCCGATCTTAAAGCAGGAGCTTTACAGAAACCTGGATACTGAAGTAAACAAAACTTGTTTGAGGCACTGGATCTGTAGGAGACTTTCAAGTATTTCAACTGATATATTATTAATTGCCAAAATCACGTGGGTGCTTGCTGAGGTTGTAACTGGGTCGTGGAGCAGAAAGGCAGCTAGCTCACTGCACTGTCACATCCCTCTATTTCACAGCGCCACCTGCTGGGGGAGGGCGCAGAGAGCTGGACTTCGTTTCTTGGACTGACACACATCCTATGAATTCAAAGAAGAAATGTCTTCACTCCTTCCACTGTACACAGAACACTGAGAAATGGTGCTCCCTATGGTGGCAAGTTCACACAGAAGGGCACAGCCTGCTCATCTTTGCTGCTGTCCTAGCCACCCACAGTCCAGTGATGAGTGTCTCCTTTGAAATGTCCAAAAAGGAAGTAACAGCATTCAAACCAGGAACATAAAACATGGGCCTCACATGATGATTAGCTACATGTCTGTCTTAATAGCCAGGTCATCCAAATCATGACCTTTAAAAGCTGGATGGTTTTCTCATCATCTTTAAGAGCACTGTAAGTGCCCCTTCCAGAAGAAGTTAAGTCTAGTTTCATAATTAACCCTCTTCAGGAGAACATTTAATATCCGGCCCCAACATAGTAAACATCTAAACTCGGGGAAACTAAGAAAAACGTGTTGGTAAAGAAACACTCACTGTCACATAAAGCACTAGGTTCCATCCCTGGAATTCTAAAAAGAAATTAATCCATATCCTGAGCACTGTTCATTTCACCTTGAAGAGACATGTTGATTTCTCCTTGCTGGAGAAGCTATAGGCCCAAAATGCCTCCTTAGAAACTCGTAGGCCAAAAGTGCTTCACAATTTTTAGATTTTAGAAAGGGAAAATGGTATATATTAGGTATTATATAACACTTCCAGCAGGTTCTTGCGCAGCACCCACTAATCAAACATTAATATTCCTGCAGTAAGATACATGAATATCACACTAAGTGATTAAAGACTCTAAATAGACTTGTGCCAGTTTAGATCAGATTTTGTTGTCAAATGAGTTTGTATAAAACTTCCTAACAAACTTGTGCTTTTGGGAGCTTTCTGGATTTCAGAATTGAGGATAAGGGATTATGGGCCTGCACAAGTCAGTCTTGATTTTAATGAAAAAGAGGCAAAGCAGTGAGGAGCACAGAATTCTTTAAAGGGCTGAAACGCTGCTATTTATCTTGGTTGTTTGGTTTTGTGGAAGTTACCTAACATTTTTAGCCCTGGATTTCTTCCTGGGAATACTGGGGTGGGGATGGCGGTGGGCATGGCAGTGGACGGAGGTTCCATGGGAGGCGTGCGGGAATTAGTATTCATCCAGTGCCTACAAAGTTCCAGCCCTGTGTGAATTGCTTCTAGTCCTCTAATATTATAAACAATTGTGTGATAAACAGCCTAGTAGCTAAATCTTTGTACATGTCCCTGATGATTTCTTTGGGATGAACAACTTAAACTATAATTGCTGGGTCAAAAGACACTCTATCTATAACTCTGTCTGTCTGTCCATTCATCTGGTAGTCCATCCATCCATTCATTCATTTGGGTTTATGGTAACACTGCAAAAATTGCCTTACAGGTAATTTATACTCCCAACAGCAGTGTGCAAGAGCACCTACTTCCCTGTTCTTTTGTCAATGCCAGGCATGATTATTAACAAAAGTTGACCATCTGATATATGAAAAGTGGTATTTCTTCGATTAACTGTGTATATGTCTGATTGCCTTGGATTTTTACACAAACTCCATGTCATCTCCCGTAATTTTATGAAGGAGTTAAACCTAAGTTTCCATCATTAGTGGTGGACCCAGGCCTGCTTGACTTCAGAGCTTATGCTCCTTCTAGGAGCCCCTGTGAGTTGTGAACTGTGCTGTGGAGGGGCTTGAAAGGGGCCTTAGGTCTTTGAAATATGGAGAGACATCAGAGCACGAATAAGCTGTGGGGTGTGGGGGCAGCTTTGATTGTTATCTGTTTACTACATTGTGCTTCTCTATTGTACAACACCTTGAGGCCTCCTTAGCGGCCAACAAAGACTCTGAAATAGCAATCCACATGGCTTAAGGCTTGGGTAGAGACCACAGGGACTGTATTTTCAATTACTATTCATCACCTACTCAGAGTGGAGTACACATTCTTAAACTAGTTAATCATTAATCAGTTTATTAACCAAAACCAGTATATAGTAGTCCCCCCTTATCCGTGGTTTCACTTTCTTTGGTTTCAGTTACCCACAATCAACCATGGTCTGAAAATATTAAATGGAAAATTCCAGAAATAAATAATCGTAAGTTTTAAATTGCACACCCTTCTGAGTAGCGTGATGAAATCTTGGCTGGCTGGCTCTGTCCCACTGGGGACGTGACTCATCCCTTTGTCCAGCGGATCCATGCTGTATCCCCCACCTGCCTGGTGTCACTTAGTAGCTGTCTGTTATCAGATTGACTGTCGCAGTATCGCAGTGCTTGTGTTCAAGTCACCCTTACTGTACATCATAATGGCCCCAAAGTGCGAGAGTAGTGATGCTGGCAATTCAGATAAGCCAAAGAGAAGCAGTAAAGTGCTTCCTTTAAGTGAAAAGGTGAAAGTTCTTGACTTCAACAAGGAAAGAAAAAAATTCATATGCTGAGGTTGCTAAGATCTACAGTAACTTTTATTACAGTATATCATTATAATTGGTCTATTTTATTACTAGTTTTTTTTTTTGAGGAAGATTAGCCGTGAGCTAACTTCTGCCAGTCCTCCTCTTTTTGCTGAGGAAGCCTGGTCCTGAGCCAACATCCGTGCCCACCTTCCTCTACTTTATACGTGGGACACCTACCACAGCATGGCCTGCCAAATGGTGCCATGTCTGCACCTGGGATCCTAACTGGCCAACCCCGGGCCGCCGAGAAGAGGAACGTGTGAACTTAACCACTGCGCCACCGGGCCGGCAGCATTAGTTATTCTTGTTAAAGTCTTACTGTGCCTAATTTATAAATTAAACTTTATCACAGGTCTGTATGTATAGGAAAAGCATAGTATATAAAGGATTCAGTTCTGTCCATGGTTTCAGGCATCCCCTGGGGGTCTTGCGATGTATCCCCCTGCGGATATGGGGGAACCACTGTACTACCGACTTGGAAAGCCTAGATAATCTTGGGAATTCTAGGGTTCCTTCCTCCCCATAAGAGCTTATATTGGCCTTAAATGAACTTGTATTTGAATAACATATCTGTGAAACTCAGATGATCTGACAGCATTTTAGATATAGCGACTCTAGGTGAGACTTCATGTGTGAATCACTCACTATTCTCAGTTACGTGTACCGACGGAGGAACGGGACAAACCATAGCCAGGGATTACAGACATTCCAAAAGCCTTCTCTTTTCTAACCCATAAAGCCCTCACCAGGGTGCTGAGTTACCAGTGTCCCGAGGTACAAGTGTCCCATTCTTTCTCTACTCTTACCTGCCCAACAAGAGAGTCCAAATAACTTGTGAAAATGCCAAGAAAGGGCAAGAAGAGAGAGAAAGGGGCACTATAATTCAGTCTGAATAGGAAACCCCTAATTTAGGTCAACTGTGAGCAATGGAAATTTCCCTCTTTCACAAATGAGATTTGAAAATGTAGGCAGGGCCAGCACGGTGCAAACCTCCTGGATTTTATGTGACTGGTGCCCCAGGAGGGTGCATCTCAGTGACCCTGTGACGGATAACCTAATCACAGTCCAGGCTTGCTCTTCTGTATACAAAGCACACTTGAGCAGGAAATCTGTGTGGCATACACATTCAGCTGTCTCTCTGAAGAAGACAAACAGATTTCTCTTGAAACAGAATATCCTGAGAGAGAGGGAACGACTGCTATATAGTCACACAGAAATCTCTACACTGTGACCCAGGATTTCAAGAGTTGGTCTGGCCCTGGCTGTCTAAGAAGCACAGCCGTCCACAGCACCCTTGCTTTAATCACCACCAGCCATGACATCACCATCTGAACCATTTATTTAGTCTGTTTTCAAGCTCAACACACAGCAAATGACTTCCTACATAAACAAAACAATTCAGCTCTAGAAGAATTCTCTGCAGTTGAGACCCCTGGAGAGAGAAAAAAGTGTAACTGCCATCTGAAATATACAGAAATTTCTGTAAGTGGTTTTATAAATGAGTGATTGACTCTCTTTAAAAGAGGAAGGAAAAAAACCCCACAAAGAGCTGTAGGAGGAATTTCTGAATTTTGTGGACATAGTAAAGTGAAATCATAATACCTCCATCAGCTCTTAGTTATCAGAAACCTGTTTGAATTCAGCCAGTGACAGGTGGGCAAGGTAAAATAGATGATAATATCTTTGAAAGTAAAGGCTACGTCTCTAACTTCTCATGTCCCTTACAGCAGTGGGTCTCAAACTTTAGCGTGCAATAGAATCATCTGGAAGACCTGTAAAAACATGCTCTTGGGCCCCACCCCCAGAGTTTCTGACTCAGAAGGTCCAGGTGGGGCCCAACAATCTGCACATCTAACAAGCTCTCAGGTGATCCTGCTGGTCTAGGGACCACACTTTGAGCACCAGTACCTTATAATGCAGAGCACACACAGTATCAAGCAAATGGTAGCTGGAAAATAAACATTTATTGATTAGATTGAATTCATCTTAAAAAATAATATTTTCCCCCCACCCCAAATCTGAATATGTACTGACATGCTGGTGGACCGATCAGGCATAAGAATGTACTTGTTGGTGAGATCAACTGACCATCTGAAGATGACATGGCAAGAAAAACAAACCAAAAGTGCCATCTGCACCTCAGCATCACCATGGTGACAGCTATGCAGTGCTATGACAGTGGTAAAATTATTAAAGTAAGTACCTTCTTAGGCAGGCAGAAGGAGTGACATGAAAAGTGGAAAAGCAAGACAGAAGTCTTTCGGACGGTGGTTTTCATGGTTGACAATAGTTTCTGGATGAGACAACAGGGGTAAGGAGTATGGACTGTATGACATGGTTCAACAGACCAGGGACTGAATCGAGACTGCCATAATGTCAGTACTATGACTGTTGGCAAAATTACCTAATCTCTCTGATTCTCCATTTCCTCATCACCTGTGATCTGGATGATAACACCTACCCTGAGAAGTGGAGTGGCCTGGGAACCGTGGTTTGGAACAATGGTTCTCAAACTCTTGCGGGCATAAGAATTACCTGCAGATTCTTGTTAAAACATAACAGGTTCTTGAGCCAGCCCTGATGGCCTGGTGGTTAAAGTCCGGCGCGCTCTCACTGCTTCAGCAGCCTGGGTTCATTTCCAGGTTGTGGAACCACATCACCCGTCTGTGAGTTGCCACACTGTGGCAGCAGCTCACATACAAGGACTTACGATTATTATATACAATCATGCACTGGGGTCTTTGGGGAGGGCAAAAAGAGGAAGATTGGCAACAGATGTTAGTTCAGGTAGATTCCCTGCAAAAACAACAAAAAAAAAATCATAAAAAAATGAAAGGTTCTTAAGACACAGATTGCTGGGTCAGACCCCCAGAGATGTGGAATCAGTAGCTCCGGGGTGAGGCCTGAGAATCTGCATTCTCAGACTACGCTGTGAATAGCACGGGGGCAGAAATCTGCTTCCAGTTCCACTAAACATCACACCAAGCAGATTTCTCAATGTATATCTCAATCATCTCACTTTCCACATTCTGTCTATCACCTGGACTCATGTTTTCAACCCTACTGGACTTACCCTAGAGCAAGAACTGTATCTTGTTCCTCCTTATGTCGCACACAATGCTTAGTACACTGTTTCTGTACTAAGCGTTGTTTCGCTATGCACGCACGTGTTGGTAGATTGATATATATTGCATATATGGGCAGCAACAGGAACATGTGTTTGTTTGTTTATTTACGTTTCTTTTTGCTCAAATCTGCCCTCTACCAATCTATTTACTGAGTGTAAATCTAACCACTGAATTTCTTTAAAAACAAGCTATTTGGCAAAATCAGTCTTATGTGGTAGATGGCAACATGGAACTTATTAAAAACATTCCTACGTATGAGTATGATTTGCCAACATGCCCTCAATGAATCTGAGGCTAAAGAAAGTCAGCAAGTGGAAATTACAAGTTCCATTAGGACTGTAAGCATTTTCCAAGCCCTCCGCCAGTCTACCTTCTTCCACGCCAGGCCTTCTACTCCCTGGAGAGACGCGGGGTCTTTAACTAAGTTCTCTGCATTTAATATTGGGCTGCATTTGTCAAAACATAAAGAACGAAAACTGGCTTATACTGTAAATTAAGCCAGTAAGTTATAGCACAGTTAATCCAGCATGGTGCTGGCAGACACATACACCAGTCCCACATCTGATGAGTGGCTTTTATGCTAAAAAACAAAAAAAAAGTGTATGTGTGTGTGGGGGACGTGGTTGGAAAAAGAGAGGCAGTGGGGCTGGAGAGCTGGTGACAAATTTGTCCTTTAAGATACACAGGAAATACTCAGAGGTTAAACTGCAAAGCAGAAGCTCCTGTAATATTTACTTTGCTACAGCCCCTGTCTTCCCAACCCCCCATATCCCAAATACATTCTCAGAAGAAGATCCGGGAACTCGAGCAGGAAAGGAAGCGCTTGAAAGTTTATAGCAGACTCAAACTCTCTTTCGAAATCTCCATTCTTTAGGGATCTCTGAAACTGGAAGCAGTGAAACAAAACCAAAACAAAGCAAAGGCTCATCCCCCTGCTTCTAGAAGGTGCAGAAAGTTGAGGATTGAGAGGAGGAGTAGAAACAACTTCCCCACCTTTAGGCGTTGGCATTCGATACTAGCTTTGGTTATGGTCAACAGTATTGACTTGTGACAGTCTTGGGGAAAAATGTGGAGAGATTCTAACATTCGATTGGGTTTGATCTCCATCCTTCAAATAACAGGACAAATCAATTTCTCTCTTTAACTGGAGCCCTCTTTACAGAGAAGAAATGAGATGCTTTTAAAAATTAGTCTTCCTCTGGCCCTAAAGTCCACAGTTTTCATGGGGTTTTATGAAGTTGGCTTGTTTTCTTGTGGTCTTCTAGACTGAAACAAACAAAAACCAAAAAAACCCCAAAACCCAAAAAACCTCAAAAACTAGCTAATCAAGTTTTTTTTTTTTTTTTAAAAAAAGAAAAGTCAAGCCTCTAAATTAAAATAATCCTTAAAACTACTTCTAAAAGACTGTCAAACTCTGGACAAGAAAGTATTCATCTCTGAACATTAGTTGCTAATTGTTTAGGGTGGGTTATAAGCTCAAGTCTTTAAATTTGGTTTATGAAGTTCCTTTAAAAAATATATATGTAGATTTACCCAGAAAAAATTAAGGCCATTATTCTTTGAATTACAGTAATAAACTATTCAGATAATACCACAAAAATAAGATGGTAATAATAACTACACTCATAGTAATAACACAGCTCTTCCGATATACAGTAATAAGCCATTCAGATCCTTAATAGTTGGCTAAAACCATTTTTAAGGATGGAGCCAATTTTTAAATTTTATGTACAAATTTTTTTACAAAAACTGGCAAGACAGGGTAACAGGAGAAGAAATACCAGGAGTCATTTGGGAACAAGCGGAAGAGAGGTAGAGTCTTGGGGTAAGTAGCAGGTGAGAGCACTGGTGCCTCAGCAGTAAAGAAAACAGGGTGCCAAATGGTACAATGAGGACAAGGAAACCGTTAATCTAGCTTGAAGTTCTTTTGATGTTGGCAGCAGTGACCTCCAAATTCTATCTTGAGGATGCCTGAGAACATCTAAAATCTTAGTCTCATGAATCAAAGGAAACATCTGTTTCTATGCTTCTCACCTATTGAACAAAAGGTCTCCTGGCTCAGAGAGATTAAGCGAGCTGCTCAAGATTACAGGACTAGAACCAGGTTTCATGATGTCCAGTTTGTCCAAGCAACTGAGAACTAGGAGACTAGTTACAACAGCAACCTAGGCTGGAGGGAATGAGGCTTGGATCAGAGAGGTGGTCGAGTGAATGCTGAGGAACCAGGACAAAGTTACTTCACTGTGACATCTCAGCCCGGAATAACTAGATTTCCTCAAGCCTAAGATACATAGCTTTTAAACTTCTTTTATAGTTTCAAGATTTTTGAGATTAGGAAGCAGCTTAGAATTAATGTCAAGAGAGAGGCAGAAGAGGTAATTTAGCTGTCATTGCCCATGCAAGTGCCAACACACAAATCTCTGGGAAGACTATTTTGGAGCTTGGAGAGGCTGGTGTGACTGAGTATGTGAGTGGCTGGCTATAATGCAGGCAGTGGCATGGAGGGCAAGCGGAGAGTCCTGGGGCCTAAGACTGAAAAGCGATTAAATTTTTCATGTTAAAAGAAGACAGGATCATTGAAACAAAAACACAACCCACCAACTGGGAAAAAATATTTGCAAATCATATATTTGACAAAGGGTTAATCTCCATAATATATAAAGAACTCACACAACTCAACAACAAAAAAATCAAACAACATGATCAAAAAATGGGCAGGGGATATGAACAGACATTTCTCCAAACAAGATATACAGATGGCCAATAGGCACATGAAAAGATGCTCATCATCACTGATCATCAGGGAAATGCAAATCAAAACTACACTAACCTATCACCTTACACCTGTTAGAATGGCTAAAACATCCAAGACAAAAAATAACAAATGTTGCAGAAGTTGTGGAGAAAAAGGAACCCTCATACACTGCTGGTGGGAATGCAAACTGGTGCAGCCACTATGGAAAACAGTATGCAGATTTCTCAAAAAATTAAAAATAGAAATACCATATGACCCAGCCATCCCACTATTGGGTATCTATCTAAAGAACTTGAAATCAGCAATTCAAAGAGGCCTATGCACCTCTATGTTCACTGCCGCATTATTCACAATAGCCAAGAAGTGGAAGCAACCTAAAATCCCATCGACTGATCACTGTATAAAGAAGATATGGTATATATACACAATGGACTACTACTCAGCCATAAAAAGGATAAAATTGTCATTTGCAACAACATGGATGGACCTTGAGGGTATTATGTTAAGTGAAATAAGCCAGATAGAGAAAGAGCTGGGGGGTAGGTACAAAGGGTGAGGTGGTGCACCTATAATATGACTGCCAAATAATAGTGTACAAATGAAATTTCACAGGTTGTAAACTATTATAACCTCAATAAAAAATAAGTAAATAGAAAATAAAAAAATTAAAAAAAGAAGACAGGATCAGAACAAATAGTAGACATTTCCAGATTTCCAGGTACTACTGGGGAGGGAATATAGAGTGGTGGTTAAGAGTGAAGGCTCTCAGTCTGGGAAGCTGAAAAAGTTCTGGAGATGGATAGTGGTGTTGGTTGTAAAACAGTATGAAAGTACTTAACGCCACTGAATTGTACAGTTAAAAATGGTTAAAATGACAGATTTTATTATATATATTTGACAATAAAAAAAGCTTAGGCTCAGTCAGTCCTCTTGCATTCAAACACTGTCTCTGATACTTCCTAACTGTGAGACTTTGGGTCAATACAATAACCTTTCTGTGCTGTAGTTTTCTCCCCTCAAAATGGAGAGGACAATGGCACGTACCTCACCGAGCCGGTGAGGGTGAAATGAAGTAGTACGTGGAAAGCATTTAGAACAGTTCCTGGCATGTGACAAACATTCAAGAAGTGTAAGTGTTATTATTGGTGTTGTAATTATTATTATTGCCCTCATTATGAGGTAAAACAATATTTTTTAAAAAGTTCTGGCTTCTTTCTCTTTCTCTTCTCCTTTTCTGGTAGAGTACTAGTAAGAAATAAAATGGTGAAAATGTGGGTAGAAAGACAAAGAATAAGTAAAACAAGGGCCCCAGAAAATTAACAACTCACATAATCAGGTCTGGAATAACCAAGAATTGCTTACAGCAGCCGAACATTTAAATTCCAATCTCTAAGCAAAATTGTGTTGGGGTCCTGAACCACCTGTGAAGATTTTCAGACATCCACATGCTTGGTCCTACCTCAGACTGACCCACTCCGACTGGCCATAGGTGGGGCCCAGGTAACCGTCCAATAATATACAAGGGGAGCCCACCATCTTGCAAACACTCTGAGTACTTAAGGATGATTCATTTTTGGTACTTTAGGTTTATCTGGAAGATTGCTATATATTCCAATATCTAAAAACTTGTGCCTTTTTTCTTTTTATTACAGTGTCTTTCTGCTTTGATTGAAAAGAAAGGCCACTTTCTATGCGCACATCTATTAGCCACTTAAGTAAGAAAAGTTTGCTGATAAACCTTGGGGCTAGGTGTGCGGTTTCTGACTGTGGTTGCTGCTGTGTTGTTCCTCATCAACGCGTGGACCCAGTGAGAATGTAGTTCTGCACCTGCCAGCCCCATTTCAGAGCCACAAAGGCTTTGCTTATTAGATGGATCTGTTTGGCTCAAAGAGATGCCCTGTTTCTTTTTAAACAGTGGCTTTTACTCAGTGAGAGATGGTGGCTAGGGGGGTCGTTTTCTTTTTTCTTGGTGGGGGTGCCATTCTCATTTGGTCTGATTTCACTTTCCTGCTCTGTTTAGGGCACTGGCACACTTACAGCCACCTTGCTAGAAGGAGGCTTCTTCTCTTAGAAGTGCATTGGGTGGACAGTTTTGGGATGTGGAGTAGAGGGTGGAAGAGGAAGTGGAGTAGGAAACAGGACGTCTCCTGATGGTTCCTCCTGGCGCTCGGCTTTACCCCTTGACCACCAACAGCTTTTCTCTTCCAAAGAGCAGATCAAGTGAGCAGTCAGTGGTAGAATTCTCGCCTGCCAAATAGCAGATGGACAAACCCTCAGAGGCTCCCCATGACACAAAGGTAAAGCCCAACCTCCTCAGCCTGGCATGGCAGGCCGTCCACCACGAGGCCTCAGCGGCTCCCGAATTCCTAACACACACTGTCCAGTTCCCTCATGTCCTCTCAGCATGCCTGGCACAGCTGAGGCCACAGCCCCTGGAGCCCATCCCCCTCCCAGTCCTCCTCCTCCTTTCTCTGAACTCCTCTAGCAAGAACTGTTTGTGTCACTCATTAGGGCTCTTAGTCATATGGGCCGCATTTTAAATTAATGATTTCATACATGTGTGATTTACCTCACTAACCAGACCAGAAATCCCTAAATTGGAGGCCCATGAGTTGAATTCAGCCCACATACATGTTTTGTTTGGCCCACACTATGTTTTTCAAGAATCTGAATTAGTTGCCAGCATTCTAAAAAAATCAGGAGATGGCACATAAAAATCTGGATTTCTGACTTCTCTTGACAAACTGGAAGCTCTGACAGTGCTAGGCCAGCATTCCAGGATGGTTCCAGTCAGCTGGAGCTGTGTAATGATGATCCCTTCAGAAGTGATGTGCTCTTTCCACTTGGGCAGAGTCCCAGTCACTCTTCTGTCCTGCACCCAGCCCCCTCCCACTCCTGCACAGATCTTCCTGTCGCCTCCAGCCATTTAAACTTGCAACCTCCAAACTATAGCTCAAGTCCTTGGAGGACAGGGCCTTTGTCTTCATTTCCTCATCTCCTCGCCTCCTCAGTGCCTAGCACACTGCTCTCTACAGAAGAGCTGCTGACAAAATACCTCCTGAATGAAAGGGAGAAAGGCCAGAAGCAAAGAAGCAGATGACAGTGGCAGATCAGGGAGATGAGGATCAAAGGAGGCCAAGGGTAAGGACATTTGAGGGAAGCACTTCTCAGGGCCTCAAAAAGGACATGAGATGGAAGGTCTTGTTATTTCATAGCTTCATATGGCAGTGATTTATAAAGCTCTTTTAGAAACTTAAAAAAGATATTTTGTTTTTAAAATGATAACGTCCCGGAAGCTGGACAAGAGAAACAACTTGGAGTATCAAACGAGGCTCTTCAGCTCTGAGGACCCTTCACTCAGTGAAGTGCTGCCAGTGCTGAAGTGAGTCCGTCTGTCCTTTTTCAAAGGAAAACCAAGAAGCTCTAAGCCTTACTTTGAATTGCTGACTAGGTAAAAGAGAAATCACCTAAAGGCCACCTTCATTTCATGTCTAGCTGCAGAATCTCAAAAGAAACACACTGTAAGAGACGCATGTTACCAAGAACATGGTGCACAACCGCCTTCTGCGGGCCCTCCAAGCTGCCCCTTTCTACTCAAATGAGAGTGAAGTTCAGAAGCTCAGGAAGAACATTCCAGAATACGAAACACACCACTCAATGACTACACTTTAAGCTAAACTTCACAGATGAAACTCTGGCTCCAGAGAAGTCAGGGCTTAACTCAGTGTTCTTACATGGGGGGTGGGGAGGGTGGGGTTACAGCTCCCTCTTCTACTGAAAAGCCTCTGCAATCTTACTGCTGAGCAGAACAAGCAGGAAAAACTGGTCTGACTGACCTGTTGAAGCCTCTGGGTTTGAGGGCATAAAGTGAATTTGGTTGGTAGTGAGGTGCTGGGGAACTCAGAGAAGAAAAGTGGAGGGACTTTTCAACTTGTCCACTGTGGGAGTTTGTGTTTGGAGTAGAAGTTTGAGGAACTAAAGCTGAGCAAAGCTTTAGATTTGGGGTGTGAGTCTCAAGCTGCTGAGATGCAGAGGAGGTCACTAATGAGAAACTTGTAGAAGCATCCAAGAACAGACATCTGCCTCACTTGACTATTTGTCAAGTTTCCTCTGTCTGCCTGCAGAGGTGACCTCATTTTTCATTTCAAGAAATTACAACTTAAACCCATACCCACTTACAAGCATCTGCTTGTGCAAAGTTTCCCTCCACAGGTAGGGCTTAGCACAGTTTCTAAAACCCCAAACTTCACTGTCCTGTGCAGTAGAGTTTAGTGGCTAATAGCATGGGCTCTGGGGTCAGACAAGACTCAGATTGGAATCCTAGCTCTGTCAGTCAGGGGACTTGAGGCCCTAGGAAAGTCAGATAACTTCTTCCAGCCATAGTTTTCTCATCTACAAGAGGAGAACAGAAGTAGTACATGCTGCATGGGATTACTCTGAGGTGTGAGTGGGAGAATGGATGCAAACTGCTTAGCACTGCACCTTGCAGAGAGCCAGCCTCGAATAACAAGCTACTTTTATCAGAGTCTCTCACAATGTAGAAAGATTAAGATGGTCAGCTGGGTGAAAGGTCATCAGGATCTTCAAGGAATACATCAATTGGCTTGGCATTGTGCTCAGAGTTGGTAATTCAAACAAGGTTGAGGTCAGTAGACCCTGTCAGAAGAATATGGACTCTCAGTGACTTTTCCAGCAGGAGGGACAGGTTAGGCTCACACCTCTGCCCTCTATGATGAAATGCATGAATTTCTGAACCCACTGGGCAAGCAGGAGCTGCTCTGCATGAAGCCAATTGTCCCATACATGGCCTGATCCCACAGCCTTGGATTTTAACCAACTGAGCTAACTGGTAACAGATAACCAAAGGCAAGTTCCCTGCTTGCAGGAGGCCAGAAGACTTTTACAGGCACACATCACAAAAACTTTTAACAAGATGCAGAACACAAAATGCATTTTGGTAAGACCCAAGAACATGTAATGTTTCAGAATTTGGAAAAACCACAGCTACTTTGTCCATTCCAATTTATAAGCAGATTCTACAGCCTGAGAGGTCTGGGCTTTTATTGGCTTTTTTCCCTGATGATGTAATGAGTATCTGAAACTGACATGCCTAAGGGCGGAGGAGAAGCTCAGAGCTAGAGATCATGTCATCTTTCCTTAAAGGAACATCTCACTGCATTCTTGGTTTCCTGTAGAAAGATTAGACACTTAAAGCACATAAAGTCACAGAACATTAGAACTAGAAGAGTCTTCAGGATATATCTAGTCCACTGGAGGAGCAAAAAACCCCACGTTATGCAATAATTATACAGCTAAATGTTGGCTCCGCCAGCACCAGAGTTCCCCTGACTCCAGGTCCAGAGTTTTCCATATAATCTACCACCCTGAGCCCTCCAGTCATCGCTTTCCCCTTACACGGCTACCCAAACTTGTAAGACAAACCTCTTGTTGATTTTTTTAATGGTATGGAGCTACCACCTGGTTGTATGGATGTCCAAAGCAATGAGACATTTGTTTACAGCTGCCTATAAAGTCAACATCAGCTGTGTTCATTACATTATGACATGCTTGTTAATCGCTAGCACATAAGCCAGGGAGTGCTAGAAGTACTTCTTACCTAGATGCCAAAATGTTAGCATGATATCTCTATTTAGCTTAACTAGAATATATTATGAACTTCCCTTATCTTTGTATCACCAGCTAGTAAGCGTTCAGTAACTGCGATTTATTTAATATTGAGTTACTTTTGTTTAAAATAGATATTTCCAGGTTATTGAAGTTTCTAAAAAGCCTCATAAAATTTTAAAAAGTATATGTGAGGTTTAGAAAATTTAACAATATTTATGGAATGATGCATTGAAGATTTGTCAGTTCATCAGCTGGAAATGTGAGGAAATCCCAGAGCTGAGAGTCAGACTTGGTTTCTAGCCAGGGTCTTGCCAAACTCTCAGCCAGTAATAATTCTTAGTATCCTAACATTTCTCTATTGTAAAATGTACCTAACTAGCTTTCCTCTCTACTCCCTGTCTTTTCCTCCCATCAAACCCCAGCTTATGGTTTTGGTCCACCAAAGCTGGCACTTATGACCTACCATTCAGCTGGTACCTACATGCTACCTTGGGTGAGTATGAATCTTCTTACATCCATTTCTTATATCCACAACCAGATGGGTCAGTTATCTCCTTCCTCGAATGCTGTCTTAGTTTAGGTTGCTATAACAGAATACCACAGAATGAGTACCTTATAGACAACAGAAATTTACTTCTCACAGGTCTGAAGCCTGGAAGTCTGAGATCAGGGTGTCAGCATGGTCAAGTCCTGTTGAGGGCCCTCTTCCGGATTGCAGACTGCTGACTTTTCATATCGTCACGTGGTGGAGAGCAGAGAGAGGAAGCAATCTCGCTCATGATTCTTAGAAGGGTGCTAATCTCATTCACGAGGACTCTGCCCTCATGATCTCATCTAATCCTAATTACCTCCCAAAGGCCCCATCTCCTAACACTGTGACACTGTGGGGAGGAGGTAGGGTTTTAACATATGAATTTGGGGTGAGGGGATATGATCCCGTCTATAACAAATACCTAAGACTAAGCCAGGGCTCCACATACATGGGCTGTCCACGATACAATCTATTCTACCAGAAAAATCAGGGGACTACAGATAATCTTTGGACTCCTTGGGGGTAGCCATGAAAACCTAATATTCATCATATTGTGGAAGGGTAAAATAATTTAACATAAAACAAGCAAGAATGTGTACAATATTGAGAACATTCTGAAACGTTAAGGCTAGAGTTTTCTTGTTACACAACCCTTTTTTCTAAATTTTTGGGATAATCAGAAAAAAACTACCCTTCTCCCAAGAGTGTTTGAGGACTAAAGAACTGGGAAACAAGAGATTAAAATGTAAATGTGAAAATCAACATAACAAAATGCTAGCAGTGGTTATCTCTAGGTAGTGCAGTTACGGGTAATTTTTATTTTTATCTTTGCATTTTTGTGCATTTTCCACATTCTCTATAATAAACATGTTACTCTTATAATCAGGAAAAAAAAACCTCCAAGAAGCTTTAAAATAAAGGTAAAGATGAGATCTTTAGGATTTACAAATATTTAAGGAAAGATAAATTAGGGTATTTCTAGCATCAAATAGTGACTGCCATAACATGATGATATATCCTGAGAAGAGCATGTGGCCACGTGAATCATATAGTGTTTATGATTTTTCATGGGCTGAATGGATTGAGTGTGCCAATGGTGTTGGGGATAATGAAGAACTAAGAGGTCATTTTAGTGATACTAATGATTCTGAGGAAAGCTAGAGAGGCGTTGTTCACGATCCAATGTCAGTGCTTGAAGTGATAGCCTTCTACTAAAACGCTATGAGTACCAGAAGAAATTGATGAAAACAGGACAGAGAGAACTGGGAGACCCTAAACCCAGGACAGGGGCTGCCCAGAGGTATTCTATCGGGCAAGACCAGTGTCTATGGGGAAGACACTGATAAGAGTGTGAGACAGGAGACTTCCAGAAAGACAGTTCTAATCTGAAGTCAAAATACTCTAGGCCAAGGGTTAAAGGACGGAGCATGGAAGCAGAAAGGATGAGCAAGAAGGGCCAACAGGGGCTCCACAGGCTAGGAGAGGGCCTTCAAAAGTTTCTGGAAGGGCCTGTGCTGTGATTAATGAAATCCAAGCTCAAGAAAGAAACATGAGACTGAATTTGAAATTACCTTCCAGTTCTGAAAATTTCAGTTCTTGAATTTAAACTCAACTCTAACACCAGAGATGGTGAGAAAAGGGTGGGAAGGCCATGGAACCTAGAGGCACTGGGCTTGAAGGTGTGCATCTCACCCCTGAGCTTGGGGTATTGGTAGAAATCTGCCGAAAGACAGTGCAAAACAGAGGGAAGAGAAACCAATGATCTGCCCTCCTTTGCCCCACTGCATTCAATATAGTTTCTTTGAACCACAAGAAAAAAAAATTAAGGTTGCATTCCTAAGTCTTGGGCCAGGGGTGGACAGCTCAAATGCCAACAAGGGCCAGACAAGTAACAAAAACATTGAAGTGGTCCAGTCCAGAGTGGCCCACGGTGCAGGCGAGAGCCCAGGCTCTGTCTGAAGGGACAGCTGTGGAAACGTGGGCCCAGGGTTGCAAAATCTGAGTTTTCAAGAAAAGCCAGATATCTGGAGTTCTTTGTGAAATCTGCTATTGTTAGTAACTAATTCAATTTCTTTAAAAAACCACCATTCTGATCAAAGAAAACATATCTGGGGAGGAATGTGGAGCCTGGGCTAGTTTGTGATCTTTTCCTCAGACCCCTCCTCAGTAAACTGCAACTTTGGTTAAGGAAGGGATTTAATCACTACATGCTATCTTGACAGCACGCAAACGTTTGACCTTTGGCCAGCCTTTTGAATACTAGGGAAGCTCAAGTGTAAACGAATCTGGGATAACGTAGCTCTTCAGAGCTAATGCCTTAGGGAGAATATTACCTAAGTTTAAGTAAGCCTAGTGTCCAGACGTACAAAGAACAAAGTATAGAATTTGGAAGAACTTAAGTGTAGGCCAGAGACAACGCTTGAAAACACTTGCATGCAATTTATTTTGATTCTAGTAGGAAGTTGCATATGAACACTGGAAAACAAAACCTGGCCCCAAGGGGCAATTTTATAAAATGATACAGACTCAGCATGTGCTAGGGCAGCGACCAGAGAATTGATTAGTTAGGGTTTCTGTGGCTTTGGATAGATTTCCAGGTAAAAGAGATATCACAGTGAAAATAAATATCCACATCCCAAGTGGGTAGAAAACTCAAAGATGCTTTGTTCGAGACAAGAAAAATAATAGTGCTCAAGTGTAGATCCCTAAATGCTCAGGGAAGTAAGAGAATTTAACACAGCTCTTACTACCTGCATGGTGTGAACAGTGTGTCCCCTACGTCCCCCATTCGTGTTCACCAGGAAACTGTGAATGTGACTTTATTTGGGAATACAGTCTTTGGAGACATAAACAAGTTAAGATGATGTTATACTGGATGAAGGTGGGCCCTAATCCAATAATTAGTGTCCTTGTAAGAAGAGGGAATTAGGACACTGACACACACTAAAGGAAGACAGCCAGTAAAGACAGAGGCAGATTTTGGGATTACCACAGCCACCACCCAAGGAATGCTAAAGACTACTGGCAACAACCAGGAGCTCTATCAGAGGCAAGGAAGGATTCTTCCCTAGAGCCTCTGGAGGAAGCAAAGTCCTCCTGGCACCTTGACTGCAGCATTCTGGCCTTTAGAACTGTGAGAGAATAAATTGGTTGTTATAATCCACCCAGTTTGTGGTAATTTATTATGGCAGCCCTAGGAAACTACATCTTTTCAAGCCACTTCTGGGATGGAAGGCTTGCTATGGTGAATTACACAATGACTTACAATTAGGCCCCAAATTGGAGCAATATGTAGGGTATAAGAGATAAAGACACAGGCAGCTCTCAACAGAGCATGAAAACCCTCGTTTCTGGAGCCAGCCCCATGGCTGGGTGGTTAAGTTCTTGAGCTCTGCTTTGGCAGCCCAGGGTTTCGCCGGTTCGGATCCATGGCACGACTTGTCAGGCCATGTTGAGGCGGTATACCACATGCCACAACTAGAGGCATCCATAACTAAAATATACAACTATGTACTGGGGGGATTTGGGGAGAAAAAGCAAAAAGATCCCCCAACAAACCAACCCTCGTTTCTGGAGAGAATGGACATGAGGAATACTGACTGGTAACCAAATGGAGAGCAGCGGAAGTCCCACTCCAGTGGTGTTATTCACAATATTTATCCCCGAGTTGAACTAATTTAATTTCACTCAGGGGAAATTATACATTGCAGATTTTAAAAATTCCAGTCATCCTATTCTTGCCCAGCTTGGTTTCCTTTTTGTGAAAAAATCAAGAAAACAACTACAAGGCATTTTAGGTTCTTTATGTATCTAAAGAACAAGATTAAATTATTTATAATTTTGTCCCATTCCATATGCAGAAAGTTTTCCTTACACAATATACACTCAAACAACAGGTTTACAGGATTGTTGGAGGGCAGTGCCTTCCATTTTGACTTTGTAACAATTGAAATATAATTATTTTTTAATTTGGTTAATAAAAACAGCATTAATTTATCCATGGGTTCTCAATGTTCCTACTTTCTTTTTGTATCTTCATGGGGGTCTCAGACCCTCTTTCCCATAGCAGCCTGAAATTTCAAATATGAGACCAGGGAAAGGGAAGAGGGGCTTCATCAGTCTCACCTACAGGTTCAGTTAATAAAGCCACAGTAATATCACAAATCATGCCACGTGGCCCATCTTCCACCCGGGTGTGCTCAGTTCTAGCAGGATATAAGCACACATCCACACATTACTACCAACCACCACCACTATCACCACCCAGACCACGGACCAAAAGCACCCCCTGCAATTTTTATGCACAATAAATGAATGTCTTTTAAATGTGCTCTTCATTAGGAAGGGTATCGAACTGCATCAATCTGTTTGATTTCTGGACTGTGGATGTTTGCTCACATAAAACGCCAATGGAATACATTATAGCACATGTGTGCCATACTCAATTACATGTCAAGGAAAGCTTGAACACCTCTGCTAATTACAAGTGTGTATCACAGGATCCTGGTCAGCTCTGTGGGAGCTGAATTCTCAGACCACAAATTATGCCTGTTGGTAGACTAAATAACGTGACAAATACGTACGTCATGATAATATAGATCATTTAACAGTATACTGGTAAGTTGTGTGCACTTCCTGTGTGATACATTTTATATTTGTTACAGATTTATAATACATATTTATGTGTAATTACACAAAATACTTAACAATATATTTCATATGATGAACATGATTTAACAAATATATAAATATATATCAAATATATTAAATTATACATTTTATAATATATAAAATATATAATCAAACATTTTTAGGAATGTGAGCAGTTTTTATTAGTTCTTCAACTTTGACATAAATTTATTTACTACTCTTTTCTAAGATTGTGAATGAGTCTAATTGCATAGTGTTTACTGAGGTACCAAAATGAGTTTTTAAAAAATGCAACAAAACAGAATGTGGGAAAAAATAAGATGCTGGGGCTGACAGAGAACACTTATCATACATTCAAATTTCTGATTTATGCAAAGGGTTTCACTGGTCTCAACAACCATCTTGCTAATAAGTAGATATGTGACAAGTTAAAAATAAATTTACATTGATAAAATATCACTTATATGTGTTTTCTATATTGAGGGCAGGCATAAGATTGTTAGCAAGCAGGAATCTTGCTGCCTAAAACATTTGAAAACAATGAGTTTCGTGTAGGGCATCCCAGAGCTGCCTTTGGACCAAATTCTGTTTCTGAAGTCTTTCATCCACAAGGAGCCACTTCCATGCTCCAAGGAATATGTCTCACAGAAGCATCTTCCAGGGTCATGGTGGTAATTTAACAAGACCTGGGGGGGATTTACAGAGACTTCTTTAAAAATAGAAAATCATGAAAATGTATCTGATCTAATTTGGATTTGCCCACAACAGATAAACATTTCATTTTAGCCTTAGAACATGGTTAAAATCAATTTTAAGAGATTTTACATTTTCACACAGAGCATTTCACACAAACCTAATAAAGATATGCCTTTCTCTGACATTGCCCAAGCTCTCTGTCAATATAAGTTCCTCATACATTAAAAGGTACTCAAGAAATGTTGGCAAATGAATGAACAAATAAAAAACCATTTGCCCCTAACACTGCTTTATGATGCCCTTAATAAATTTATTCCACAGGAAGAGTGTGGGTGATTAAAATAGGCTGTTCCTTTTCACTTAGGCCACTAGGAAGCTTAGCGATAAATTTGTGACTAGTTCTAACAACCATAAAAGACCAGATAGTATTTATTTCTGTTTCCTACTCTCATCTCCAGTTTTATACTCCAATTACCCTGATTCCCTCGACTAATTATTTTATTTTTCTCTATCGCATGTTCTTTAGAAGAGAGCTATAAATAGATTAACAAATCAAAAGAAGAATCCCTTTTAAAAACATGACACTCTAGTACTTACAACCTCCCCTACAACACAATGCTTTTTAAAAAGCTCTCCTCAAATTAAGCCTTCTGTTGTTGGTAAGTTCTAGAAAACCTTAGGGTCTCAGGGGAAAGTTAGAAAAGCGATGGCCTAACCTCTGCTCTTTACTGGGTCTGCCTGTCCCTCCCAGAGACGACACTGCTCCGAGTCAGTGCTAAATGAAACAGGAACTGGCCTGTCTGCCACCACACTTGTACTCGCCACTCTTCTACAATGTAGGTCCCAAAGGCTTGACTTCAAATACTAAGTGAGAAGGTAAAAGAAACAAAAGGGGAAAGAGAACCATCTGGCAGCGTCAGGCAAATTTCTACAGTTCTTTCCAGTAGAATTCAGACATCAAGCTTGTTTTCGGCCTCACAATTTATGCCTGAATTTTTTTTGCTATGCTCTTTTATTCCCTTTAAGACGTAATTCATTTAGGTTTGCAAGTAGACTATTGTGTATGTGGTAACTTTCATTCCATGACACAAACAAAAGTGCTTTTCAACAATTGTCCAAGTCCATATTTAAGCAATTAGTTTAGACCATCATGACAAGCTTTATACAATCCTGCACAACAGGTTTTCTTTAAAGAGTAAAATATAATTTAAGAAGCCAAAAGTAAATTTAACTAGGAGAAAAATTTGGGCTAGACAGAAAATTCTAGAATTCCAGTCTCTGTCCATGTACAGGAGCTGAGAAACATAAAACCCACCTGCACCTGACTGCTTCCTTCACTCAGGTGTCAACAGGGTGGAAGGGACTCCTGACTCAGGCTGTTTTCCCTCTCTAAATGGCAGTCCAAAAAAGTAGGGTGAGAGTCACCTGGCACCTCCATCGCCACGCACGGTTTCTCCCGTTGCAGCCCACAGTGGGATGTGTCACAATATCTCTGCACCCACAGACAGGGCTTCAGGGTGGCCTGCATCGGAGGAGCTATCTGTGGCGGCAGCCTGCCTTGGTTAGCACAGCTGCAGGGGAGAGCCAGCTCCACTTGCCCTTCTCCCCCACCCTGACCCCAATCATGCCCCAGGCAGCCACAGCGGTGGCACTTGAGTGGAGGCAGTGCCCAAGGCTCTGAGGGTGAGAGAAGGGGAGAAATAAGGGGGATGTGCAACTACAGCATAAACCAAACTCAGGGATTAATAAGTCAGCTAACTTTAACTCTGCTGTCAGTTTTCCTGGCAAAATAGAGACCAAGGAAGAAGGTATGTGGTCCAGACTTGTCTGTGGCCTTCACGAGGGCTGTTCAGCAGAGTTTGGGGTCTTGTCATTTGAGAGGCCAGGGCAAGAACGTAGGAAGACAGTGCAAGCAAAGTAGACTTGGACTAAGGCAGCCCCGTACGACTGACTGTCTTCCCCTCTCACTCTCAAGAGCTCCGGCCCAGTGTTTCTTGGGAGGGCGTATTAACACTGCAGGGGTACGAGTCTTCCTTTCACGAGGCTGCTCTGCCACTGCAGAAAACTGAGCAGACCTACCTCTGCCTACCATTGCCAGCAGCAAACCTCCACTCTATCACTTACTGCCCAGCCTGTCACTCTGACAACCAAAGACGCCTGCCCTCTTCTCAAATGCCTTCTGGGGAGAGCAGTAAGGCCCCGGCGCAGAGCCACTGAATGCTCTTCCAGTCAAGGAACAAGGAAGCTGAAGCTCAGAGACGTAAAATGATTTGATTAAGGTCCAGCTAGCAAGTGGCTGAGGCATGATTTCTTGACCTCATATGAAGTGCTCTCTCCAGGACAAAATTCTGCTGTCCCCTGACAGATACCTGTCGTTGAATCACTGTTTGGAGAGGCACAAACTGCAGAGAAAGAATTTACATGTGGTCACATGAGTGTTTTATTTGTGACCACTCAATCATACGCAGTCAGTAGCTTCCTAACCCTTGCTGGTTTCAGATGTTATTAATAATAATGGTTTTATTCAAGGAAGACCTGGTACTTTGGTTTTTAAGCACATAAAATTTGGAGTTAAGTCATAAAACTATTCCAGAAAGGGAGAGGGGGCGTTGTCATTATTTTTAAAATAAATGAATCTTAAAGAGAGATTAACAACAATTAACAATAGCACCAATAAACATGCCTTTAAAGAATCTTTTCTTCAAGAAATTAAAATTTTTTCCTTCTAAAAAGGTTTAATGATATAGTATTCTTAAAAGAAGCCAATGACAACACCTTACCTCCTACAGTTCTTATTAGTTTCACCTCCTGAATAGGATTTAATTCTGAAAATAACCCCAGGAGATAGGCAGAGGAAGTAGTATCGTCACCATTTTACTGATGAGGCAGCTGGAGTGAAGGAACTTCAGCCAGAGGGTCAGGCTTCAGACCTCCAGTCCGGTATTCTTCAGGTTGTATCTGGAAAACTCGTCAGGAGCACCGTTGAGAGTCAACTATCACCCTTACTTAAATAATTCAGCCTCCTTCTCCAGCATTTAGGAGAAAATATTTTTTCCTCATATACTTACTCACGGTCACTTGGACTTACTAACAGCACAAGTCCTGACCCACGGGACATGGGCACAGTGGGCCACCCGCACACTCCCCACTCACTGAGTGCTCACTTTGTAAGGCCCTGGCTGAGGCACTGAGGATGCATAGGCTAATCAGACATGGCCTTGCCTTTGAAGGACTCAAAACCATCCTGAGAGCAGCTAGAATATTTTCCTCAATTCCATCAGAGTCGACTCACTTCTATTACCTTAAGCACATACGGCCAAATGGTTGATTGTGACTGGCTGGTTGTGCCCAGGCCAAGTCTTTCCCTGGGATGCCAAAGTGACCCCTTTCACTAAGCCCTCCCCTCAAAAAAACCCTCAACAACCAATTGTAACAACAACTCCACACCCTGGGGACACTGCAGTCTTACTGTATACAAGATCGACAAATAAAGCGCTGGTGCACCAGTTGGACTACTACTGGTAAACTAAAAAAAGGCTGTTTGTTCTTGGTGATGACAGTGAGAAGTAGATGAAGAACAATCTGATGATGCCTTTAACTGCATTGCCAAAGGAAGAACATTTCTGAATTTCTTTTAGACACGTTTGAGGCAGAAGGAAGAGTGGGCTGTCTAGAATTAGGCTTTTATATGACTGTGAAGTAGTTACTGGGATCTAAATTGCTGAAATGTCCTGCTCCAGCAGTTTCAAATATTCTAGAGAATAGATTCATAGGGCTATCAGTGCCTTGGAGGTCTGAATAGCTGCTTACTGTGAATAACGATAACTGTGCAGCTTTGGGGGAAAACCAAGCTGTCACCATGCCACAGTCCTTACCCTCCCTTTGCCTCTCCATTCCTTCTTCTTAAAAAATAAACAAAGGGAGCATGTGGCAAATATGTTTCTATTTGTCTACCAAGAATGCAGACATGACAGCTTCTTCCCCTTCTCTTCCCTCATCCTCCCCAGCTCCGTCTCCCCCCTCCCTACCAAATGACCTCATCCCTGTGCAAAAAGGACACCAGCTGCAGGGAGAGTCTGCCTGCACCAAGCAGGAGCACTATCATCATTAGTAATGCCAAGAAGCCCAGACGCCTTGTCGACATGTGCAACGTGTTACAGCTCTGTGGTCTCCCCACATTCACAACGAAGCTGCTGTCTGGAAATGGAAAGGCTTCGCCTTCCTAAAAATAATGTTACCAAAAGAACATTTAGATATTTCTTTACAAATCCATCAGTGATTGTAGGAACAACGATGAGAACCTGCCAAGATGATGAACCCGGTGGCAGCCTGAGGAGTGATTCATTTTGTCCATTTCTTAAATGGACAAAAGGCCCATTTAAGAAAAATGAAGACCCTTGATTTCTCAGGTGAGAATTATAGGAGCTTGTTTGCAAAAGGAGAGCTGCCTAGAAAATAAAAATATGAAAAAAAATTGTAACACATTGGCATAATAAAAGCTAATATTCCAATGTCAATTTGTACAGACATATCCTTTTGGATTCATGTTCATTTCTTCTTCAGGCATTCATTCACTTTTTTTTTTTGCTCTTCTCCCCAAAGGCCCCTAGTATAGTATAAAACAGTATATAGTTTTATATTCTAGTTGTGAGTGCCTCTGGTTATGCTATGTGGGACGCCACCTCAGGTGGCCTGATGAGCAGTGCCATGTCCGTGCCCAGGATCCGAACCTGCAAAACCCTGGGCTGTCGAAGCTGAGCGCATGAACTTAACCACTCAGCCACAGGGCTGGCCTCTCATTCACTCTTCTCCACTCTCCTCTCTGTCAATGGGTGCCAACTCATTCCTGAGAAAGAGGCTGTGAGATTTTTATCAGACATGGTAATAATAGCAACTACCATATACTGAGTGCCTGCTCTGAACTGAACACAGGGTTCTGTGCTGTATGCATGCCTCTCTACCTCCTTGTGCAGAGACCATTACGCTCACGTTAGAGATGAGACAACTCAGACTACGAGAGGCATCCTGGGCCCTCTTCTGGAAACATGCTCTCTTCCTAGGTAATCTCATCCATATTCATGGCTTTAAATATCATCTGTAAGTCGTTAGCCAATCTGTATCTCCAGCCTAGACATCTCTTCTGAGCTCCAAACTTGTCT
Organism: Equus quagga; assembly: GCF_021613505.1. Classification (NCBI taxonomy): domain Eukaryota; kingdom Metazoa; phylum Chordata; class Mammalia; order Perissodactyla; family Equidae; genus Equus; species Equus quagga. Next base: position 4,823,008 of record NC_060270.1, on the reverse strand, counting down.
TTACAAATACCTGCATGACATTTCCGCTTGAATGAATCACAAGCATCTTGGATCAAACATGTCCAAAACTGAACTTGAGATCTACTCCTGCCCCCCATCCCACCCCACACCCAGGCTAGGTTCTCCTCCAGAAGTTCTCACATCAGGAAACAGCACCTCATGCCAGAAAACTGAAAGTCATCATTGACACTCTTCTCTTCTGCAATGCTACCAATCTACAAGGCCACCAAGTCCTGTAAACTCTACCTCCTAAATCTGTCTTGAATCCATCCATTTCTCTCCATTGACTGCTGCCATAATCCATCATCTGGAAAGTGGCATCAGCCTCACTGGTCCTTCTTGCGCTTCTCCAATCCACTGTGTGATGAGATACAAGGATCAGAATGATTCAAACATGGATATGATCATGTTTTTCTCCCACAAAAAAACTTTCAATGGCTACTTATTGCTATTAGAAAAGATCAAAATTCTGACCAGTGCCTACAACGCCCTGCTTAATCTTCACTCCCTACTTGTGTATCATTCCATTTCCTCTCATTGTTGGGCTCATCTAGCTTGTCTTTTCTCTTTCCTCTTCTGCACCAAGTTCCTTCTTGACTTTGGTTCTTGCAACAGGCTGCCCTTCAGCCATGATGCGCCAACACTCCCTCTTTGTTTGGCTAACTCCTATCTATTCTTTGAGCCTCGGCTTAAATACTGTTCCACAAAATCGTCTTCCCTGTTCCTTTCAATCAGTGATTTCCCAGTTTCTTCCTCTTTATATTTACTACGATTGAAATACTTATTTAAGTGTTTGTTTTCCTTTGGTTTTCCCAACTAGAATATAAACTCAATGAAGTGAAAGACCATGCCTGTCCTACAAACAACTGTATCCGTCATGCCTAGCACAATGCCTGGCATGCAGAAAATGCTCAACCAATATTTGTTAAATAAGTCATGTAACTTGCTCAAGGTCACAGGATTTGAACTCAAATGTTTTGTACTAAAGCATATTCTCTTTGAAAATTTTGCAAAGCAGAAAAGAGTTCTTTATAAATTCAACATATCATTATCAATTTCAGAGATGTAAATTTCCCAAGTCTCAAAGTCTTTACTGACTCAAATGGATGGATGGATGGATAGACAGATGGATGGTTAGACAGCTGAAAGGCATGGGGTCTGGTAGTGTGATGGGATCGGGAAGAACCTGTCTCCCTTGGTATACGTGACATGAGAACCATCTACTGGACTGCATGAGTAGTCATAATAAGGAAATGAGAGCATGGAGGAGAGAAAGCAGACATTAGAGATTGCTAAGTTGCTATAAGCCTGAGCAAAATGAGATTTAAAAACCAAGAAAACAAATCTTTAATATAGCTGAAAAGAACAAAGGCAGAGAGATTTTGAGAAGGCAAAATATAACCTTTTAAGGGGGAAGAAAACTTACTGGATGTGGTTTTCTGCATATCTATTTCTCCTCTCCTTCCTCCTATGTATGTGTATGCACGCACATATGTGTGTAGGGTACAGTGCAGATAAGGAAGAATGGGGTAAAGAATGGACTATTGGAAATGTCTGAAAAAAGCATCTGAGCTTTGAGGACTGGGGAGTAATTCTTTTCCATCTGAGACCTAGGATGTTTACCTCCATCAGTATTATTCTAAAAACATTCTCTGCTGGGTGGTCTGTCAAGACCCTCAGATGGAGGTGAGAAGAGATGAGCACAGAAAGGTCTGACCAGCACAGGCTACATTAGGCCCTTATCTGTCTAGTTCTGTTCATGCAGTCAAGTTTTCCTCTACAAGAGTGCAGGACTTCACATTTTCCACGATGAATGTGGACTTGCGACAGCTGCCCTCCTTGTCAAGGTCTGGGAACTTTGGCTTTGCTCCTCTCCTTCAATCCATTTCTTTTCTCAAACTGTCTCACCTTCTCACAAGAAACACTCAGTTATCAGGAACTTTAAAAGGTTTATTTCTTGGTTGCTGTCCCCTTCTGTGGTTGAAATGGTAATAACAATTGGGTTACCAGCTTTTTTTTTTTTTTTAATTTTTTTTTTTAAAGATTTTATTTTTTCCTTTTTCTCCCCAAAGCCCCCAGTACATAGTTGTATATTCTTCGTTGTGGTCCTTCTAGTTGTAGCATGTGGGACACTGCCTCAGCGTGGCTTGATGAGCAGCGCCATGTCCGCGCCCAGGATTCGAACCAACGAAACACTGGGCCGCCTGCACTGGAGCGCGCGAACTTAACCACTCGGCCACGGGGCCAGCCCGGGTTATCAGCTTTTTGGCAAAAGAAAAAAAAAACCTGTTCTCCGTTTCCTCCTCATGTTCTCCATAAAAGGCAACAAAAGTCTTCATTAAATTCAGTAACGTCCAACATGTACTCTGGTTAACAATGTCTGAACCACATGGAGTACAAATTTTCAAAGAATTAAAATAAAATACACTTAGTAGTAAAATGATACAGGACGCTTACATCAACTTTCTTCAATGAATCAGAAGGTGTTCAGGATCTTGTGGCACTCTGGGTCACTGTTTTGAACATTTCATTGTTTGATGGTGCTTGGGGCTGGCTAATAAAACATTAGATAATAGAGCTCACAGTATCTATTATTGGCTGCTCACAGAGCCAAGTGCCTTTGCTACTGGTTTTCTCATTGGAATACAAAAAAATGAACCTTCACATTGAGTTTGACATTTACAGTACTAAGTTCTGTGATCAATAATTCTGTTTGTTTAGGAGCTGGTGTTCTTTCTAATTTCGGTGACAATTTTTTTCCTCCAGGGTTATAATTTTTGTCCTTTTCAGATTCTTTAATATTTAATAATAACTTTAAAGACAAAAGTCTAGCATTTCGATTGATCTGACAATGTTTTAGGGAGGGACCAAGATCCTGAACTTATGGCAAAACAAAGAGAAAGGGATGCAGAAGGAGACATATGTTACAGGAAGAGGAAGTGACAAAGATCATGTAACAGAGAGAGGAAGGAATGGCTCACGTCCTCACAGTTCATGAGCTGCAGGCCAAGTCTTTCTATCCTATCTTTCCGCTGCCATTATTTTCAAATCAAATTGTAGCTGGAGTCAGCGTATGATATACTTTCATTTTCAAAGAAGAAAAAGTTGAGAGAAATCAAGGCACAAAGTGAGTTATTCTTTCCCTGAATTTTACAGTTTAAAAGATTCTTAATAGATCTAAAGCCAAGCCATGTAGGTATAAAATACCCATTTCACCCCATAGCTAGGCTGTGCGCACTCATTCCCTGCTCCCAAACCAAATACATACAACAAAGTCCATTTTTTTGGTAAGCAATTGTTGATTAATGAATCATCTTTCCTGTAATTTTTATTTTTTGTAGACTTAGTTTGGCTAGGTTCCCTGGCATTCCTGTAGAGGTATGTAATGGAAAATTTGACCTCACAGTCTTTGCTTTTCTGTAACATCACAAAACACTGATATAACAGAGCTACAAAAAAGTAGCTTGGAGATGAAGGGATGCACAGAAAGAAAAAGCCCAGTGTGGAAAGGAACAAAGATACCCTAAATCATCTGGAAAATAAATATTTAGCTTTATAGACATGAAGTTATATTTATCTTCAACAACAGCTCATTTGTTACAGCTTAGGATGTCACAGTGTTTCCATCATAATTCTGCCTTTCTAAAGAGACTGTAAACCAGACATAAAAAGCCATTCTCAAAATTAACTTGGAACACAGGCAGACCATATTGCAGATCCTATAACTTTTTCCCAAAATGGTGATTTAGGGTGGAGCAAGCAGAATAAAGGTGTCAGTAAGTGATTTCTTACATTTAGTTATATCTGAGTTGAAATAAAACCTTGGCAATCACCCTTCTGTGATCACAACCAGCCGTTACAGAAAATGTAGCAGGTCACACAGACTCAGCTTTGGGAACCGTGCAACTTGGGAGTTGGCAGTAGAGACATGCTTCAGAAGTGCTCTTCCAGCAAAATTCATAGTGGAATGAATGAATGGTTACGAAAACTGTCTTTTTACTTTTTCTTTTTTTAAAGATTGGCACCTGAGCTAACAACTGTTGCCAACCTCTTTTCTTTTCCTTTTCTGCTTTTTCTCCCCAAATCACCCCAGTATATAGTTGTATATCTTAGTTGTGCATCCTTCTCATTGTGGCATGTGGGACACTGCCTCAACGTGGCCTGATGAGTGGTGCCATGTCCGCGCCCAGGATCCAAACCAGCAATACTCAGGGCCGCCGCAGCTGAGCGCACGAACTTAACTACTCGGCTGTGGCCGGCCCCTGTCTTTTTACTTTTTAAGACAATAAGACTAAACTCTCTTCCCTAAGGCAAAGAAATCATTTCTTTAAATGCATAATCCAGACTCAGGGGGGTATCTACTCAGCCACTGATAATATGACCTGAGAAAATATCAACTTGACTATGATGAGAAGAGAGTCTCAAACAGCTCTCAGCACGAACCTCTCAAAATGCCACAGCTCCCCTAGTATCAGGCATCCAATGAGGTGTTTCATGACACCAGCATTGGGTGATGTGTGTATTGTCAACTGTCGCAGTCCCCATGGCCGTCAGAATGCATACATAGATTGTTCAGTTTATTAATCATCTAGATGTGCTGAAAAAAAGGAACGGGGGAAAGAACAGATGCAGAGAAGGCTGTACAAATCACTACTTACTTATTCAGGCTGCTGAGAAAATGGGCAGATGTTTCTGGATGCTCCCTAAGTTGTTTCCAAAACCACTGTCGCATCTGTGTGCTCTCCTCCATAAAAATGCAGTCCTATTAACTGGAACTACACAAAGAATTTTCAGTGGAGAGAGCTTTAATATACCACTTATGGGCTAAATGAGTACTTTTTACTTGAATAATGATTTCTTTTTTTAAAAAAAGGGAGAACCATGAAATATGCAAATAAGCTACAAGAGAAGAATTTCTCTATGTTGAATTTTACCTTTGTAAGCTATAGAAGACAGTTACCTATTCCAGAGACTGTCTTAGGCTCTTACTTCTCACTGACTTTGGCAGATGCAGGAAGAAAAAGGAGTATTCAGACAGCTTGGAGTGATTCTATTTATCCACTTATAAAAGGGAGGTGGACTGATAAAACAAAGTTGTTAACTATAAAGAGAACGACTAGGGGAAAAAATTACTATGTGCCACTTAATATCCTGTTTAAGGGATGTATGAGATCTTAGCTGAAAAAAAATTGGTGCTATATTAAAATATCAACTCCAGGAAGGATGCTCTTCTAGATTCTATTGGTTTCCTAAAAATTTCCTAGGTCTTATTTGGTTTCTGGGTTTCCTGAGAAATTCCTGGTATTCTACATATTATAAGAATACTGAATCCTACACTACCTAATTTGAAATAAGTTTACCCTTTTACTTCTCACATGGTATTAAGCCAAGTTGATATTTTTGTAGAACTCCACTGAAATCAGCTTTATACTTTTCAGCTCTTTAATACAAGGTGAGTCTTGTATTCATTCATTCATTTACTGGATGTACTCCTGTGACCAAGAACACTTATGAAAAAATGTTGATCAGTTTTTTGAGATCAAGTTAATAAGTGAACCAGTCTAAGTGAATCAGATGAAATGCATAGTGGTTTTCATCATCACAGTGAAAGGTCTTGAAGTATCTCTGTGTTTGATGAACTATCACCATACAACAGTAATTTCTATAGTAATAAAAGAGTGGTGAAAAGTATAATTTCCTATTTTCTTCTATAAGCATTTTTCAACATCTATTAATGCTGAAATTAATGAACCTGTGCCCTAACACCAAATCTCATCTCCTCAGGCAAACGATTTTGTGTGTGTGTATATCTTTTCAGAGATATTTTATACACATGCAGGCAAATATGTGTGTCTGTGTGTGTACAAATATATTCTTTCCTCCTTTTATTCCATGCAAATAGTAGCATTCAATATGGTCTGTTCTGTACTGCCCTTTTTGGACTTGACAATACATGCTGGGGATCTTTCCGTAGCAATACATAAAGACCTACTTCCAGTCTTTGTTTCTGGAAGCATAGTATTCCACCAGCATTAACCGGTCCCTATGGATCAGTTATTTCCAATCTTTTGCTATTACAGACACATGTCTGTTAATTTTAAAATTAAAACTGGGGCCAGCCTGGTGGTGCAGTGGTTAAGGGTGCCCGTTCTGCTTTGGCATCCCGGGGTTCACCAGTTCGGATCCTGGGTGTGGACATGGCACTGCTTGGCACACCATGCTGTGGCAGGCATCCCACGTATAAAGTAGAGGAAGATGGACACGGATGTTAGCTCAGGGCCAGCCTTCCTCAGCAAAAAGAGGAGGATTGGCAGTAGTTAGCTCAGGGCTAATCTTCCTCAAAAATAAAATAAAATAAAATAAAAACAAATCATTTATAAGAAACTACATTTGAAGGACTAGTTCTGCTTGTTTCCACTTCCTACTCCAATTCTCTATGAGCAGCAAAATGGTAAAAAAAGAAAAAGAGGCAAAATGGGGTGTTGGCTAATCAGCTTTTGGATAATGGAACATCTTACTCTTTTTCGTGATTAGTAAAGCAATATATTTTGGATAGGCTTAAAATAATGGACTAATTACTTCATTACTATTCTTATTATTCCTGTAAAAGTTATATTTTAATGAGAAGAAAAGAGATAAAAAGAAAAATCCAAGAGGTTCAGAGCCAGCTAGCAGAAGGAGCAGAGCTCGTAAAATCTGGCTTCACGTGGCCTTGAAGACTACTCAGGTAATAGGAAGAGAGAAATCTGAAGTAGAGCCTCAGATCTGCAAAGGTCTTACTCTGTGTTTTGGGCAGGTAATCATCACATCATTTTCTCTAAAAATATTTAAGCATGCACTCATACACAGCTCTATGCAAGGAGCTTTCCAAAGCAAGCCAGACGGACACAGAAACTATTACCACGCCAGGAAGGAATCAATTGCAGGGTTGCCTCAACTACAGGTGGTGGGGCTTTGGGAAACTGTGTTTCTATGTTCATTAAATTTTTATAAATTTTATAAGTGTATCATGAAGATTCCTATTTAAAACATTTCTGTAGCAAATTTACTGGGAGAAAAAAATTATATTCTTCAGTTTATTTTTGAGTATAATTTTCAGATCTTTTTTCTTTTTAAAGATTGGCACCTGAGCTAACATCTGTTGCCAACTTTTTTTAAATTTTCTTCTTCTTCCTCTCCCCAAAGCTCCCCAGTACCTAGTTGTATATTCTAGTTGTAGGTCCTTCTGGTTGTGCTATGTGGGACGCTGCCTCAGCACGGCTTGATGAGCAGTGCTAGGTCTGCGCCCAGGATCCGAACCGGGAAAAACCTGGGCTGCTGAAGCAGAGTGTGTGAACTTAACCACTTGGCCATGGGGTTGGCCCAATTTTCAGATTTTTATATTTTGAGTTGGCTTTATTGAAAGTGATGATAACTGTGTGTGTGTGTATGTATGCACGTGTGTATTTGCTTTGTTTTAGCATTTTAAATTTTATTAAAAAATTTTTTTAAATTTTGAATTAACTTCAAACTTAAAAGTTCTGAGAATAGCACAAAAAACTCTTCTATGCTCCACTGAGATTCACCAATTATTAAAATTTTGCTTTTATATTTTATTGTCTTTCTACATATACACTGTTTTTCTAAGCCATGTGATGAAGCTGCAGGCATCATATCCTTTTGCCCTTAAATAGTTCAATGTATATTTCCTAAAAACAAAGATTATCACATACCTAATGATGGTACAGTGGTCAAAATCAGGAAACTTACAAAGTCACAATATTATTGTTTAATCCACAGACGTTACTCAAATTTTCCAATTGTCCCAAAAATATTCTTCTGTAATATCTTTTTCCTAGTCCAGGATCCAAACCAGGATCACACACATGTTCAGTTTTCATATCTCTTTGAGTTTTTATAATCCGAAATAGCTCCTCAGCTTTTCTTTGTGTTTCAGGACACTGACATTTTTGAAGAGTATCTTTTAGTTTGGGCTTGTCTGATATTTCCTTACTATTAAATTAATTATGCATTTTGGGGGGCAAGAATATCTCAGATGTCTTTCTCAATACATAACATCAAGACGCACATGATGTCAGTTTGTTCTGTTATTGGTGAACATAATTTTGATCACTTGGTTAAGGTGTTGCTACCAGGCTTCTCCTCTCAAAAGCCACCATTTCCCATGGCTATTAATAAGTAACTTGTGGAGAGATTCTTTGAAATATATAAGTATCCTGTTCTTCACTAACTTTCACTCTCTAGTTTTAGAATCCATCGATACTTCTTCCCTGAATCAATGTAATTGTGATGGTTGCAAAATGGTGATTTCTAATCTATCATTCATTCCATGTTTATTAATTGGCATTCTACTGTAAAAATGTTTTTCCTTCTTATGCACATAGTATCTATTTACAGGTATATCTCATTTTACTGTGCTTTTCAGATATTGAGTTTTTTTACCCGACCCTCCACCACGAAAAAGATTATGATTCACCGAAGGCTCAGATGATGTAAAGCATTTTTAAATTAAGGTATGTACATTGTTTTTTAGACATAATGCTACTGCACACTTAATAAACTACAGCATAGTGTAAACACAACTTTTATATACACTGAGAAATCAAAAAGTTTGTGTGACTTGCTTTATCGTGATATTTGCTTTACTGCAGTGGTTTAGAATCAATTTCTCCGAGGTATGCCTGTATTTATTATGACTATGAACTTACTCAAGAATTCTTATTTTATTCAATGAGTTGTATTCTATTATTATTAATGGTTACTTTCTTCCTCAAGATGTCCCAGATTTGGCCAATGGGAGTCCTTTCAAGCTGGTTCCTGTCTCCTTTTGACATGTCCCCATCACTTTTTGAGCACTTCCTAACATCTTGGCACGAAAAAATGTTCCAAGGTTCATCTTGTTTTTCCTCCAGTGGCCCTAAAGTCAGCCATTTTTCCAAGGAGCACTGGTTCCTTTTAGTGAGAAAGGAGATTTAGAAGCCAAAATGTAGTTGCTATGTGTGCTCATTGCTACTGGGTGTCTCTGCTTCAGACGCTTGTGGCAAGCGGAACTAGGAAGTTTTTATGCTTTAAAAGGTCTTCATAAAATTGGTCCCAGGGACTCACATTATAAAATTATTCCTTTTATATTAGGTTTCTGCTACGTTGAAATCTGGTTCAGGAGTTTTAGTGTTTGGGTCTGTTACAATGAACTTACAATATAATTACACTGACTACGAAACATTATTATGCTAGATGGATTTGATGAGATCTCTGAGAACAAGTAGCATGTCTCATTCATTTTTTTATGCTCAAAGCCCAACAAAGTTCAAATCACACAATAGGCAATCCACAGGAATTATATGATGTCTGGGATCTGTTTCCCAAGAATCCAGTGTGGGGGAAAGGAATACGGATGTAACAAAGGAGGCCATAAGTTAATCTGCTGCAGCTGTCACGGGAGTTCTTTTTTCTCCACTTTTCTCTATATTTTGCATAATAATAAAACAATTTAAAGGCAATCAAGAAATACTCCCTTACCCGAATGGAAAAAGTTTCTGCCTCCTCTATGGCTCAATTTCTTTATTAGTTGGGTGGGGTGAAAAAAACTTAAGGTGTTTGAATTACCAAGAACCAGACAGTAGTATAAGGTTCATGTGAATGCCTCTTCATTTAAAGTTTAAGAAAAAAAATTCTTATAAAATGCTCATTCATTTATGAATTTAATTTTTTCAATACATTTGGTCTAAGGGACTTGAAAATGGCCATGGTTTTCACCGTCAAACCACTAACTAGTCTAATCATCTTGGAAAGCATTAACTTGAAACAAATAATTTGGATAGTCATCTTGAATATATATTTATGACATCAGAGTAACCCCTAAAAGATAAAATAAAACAAGATAAATAGGTCTTGGAGCTATGTGGAGAAAGACAAACTGTAGCATTTTGCTGAAGAAATATATGAAGATAGCTTTTTCTTGACATCCCAAGTTGTTTCCTGATACTTAAATAACTGATAGTCAAAATATTAAAATGGGAAAACTGCAGTTATTGAGATATCCTACTCTGGGGGAAAAACACCTCAAACAGATATAAATATGTATATACCGCTCACTGACAAGAGTGGACATTCTCCTGAGGCTGCTTATTTAACAGAAAATCTTGGCTTATAAAGCACGTCCCTCCTTCCCATTAGGAAAACTGACACTGATATTCTTTATCAACATTGTTTCAAGAAAGTCTGCTTCGAATTATCAGGGTTTCTCCACCATAAATCTGAGCTCACCGTCTCACCTAAATAGCAAGATTATCGTCTGTCAAATTTCAAAAAATATGTGTCTGCTCAGTTTTACTGACAAAGAAATACACTTAAGTGACCAAGAGCAGTCAATGCAGATGGGAGTTGAGGTCTCAAATCATTTTCTCCAATATTTAGGCAACAGAAAGAATCTTTTGGGGTTATTGGACCTAAATGAAAACCTTTTAACCAATGGTGATTCAAAAGGTGCATTCCTTACTAAGACTAGTGTGAAAATGCTAGTGAATTATTTCCATCATGTCCGGGTACAACCAGAATGCTAACATTCTGCCGCCTGCATACTGTAAATAAATACAGACCAAACAGCTTCCCACTGCTGCCATGAGCATGTACCCTCTCCAGACAAGTGGAGCATTAGCACCTGGTTGTCTCCTGGCTGCAGCTTTTTTTCTCCCTGAGTTCCTGGATGTACTTGTGGGACAGTCTAGAAAACTCAATGTTGCGATACATATAGATCAGGAAACTGTCTCTTGATGGAGTCTTGTGTCCATAATTCCAAGCATCCAGTCTAGCCAATTTCAACGGACAATGATGCAAATTTATTTTTTTCTTAACTGTATTAATGGGTTATTAATGTAAGCAAAATAAACCATGGCAGGATGAATAACAGCAACAATATTTCTTCAATCAAATAACTATCCTCTGTGTCTGGTTGTGGTTTCAAAGAAATCTGGATTAAATAACATGATTCACATATGAAAAGGCTGCTAAAAACTGGACTCTGGTATTACTTCAGTCACACATAAAACAGCCACTTTTACACTACATTCCACATTTAGGAAAAGTGGAATTGTTTCCTTTGAGACAGGTATACTGGATACTTGACCTCTGAATCCTAAAACCAATTCATGGAACGAACAAAATTTAGAGGGACAAGAACTGGGCTGGGTCACCTCATATTCTCAATATACCAGGGACTTACTCATTTCTGATCTGTCAAAGAGGCACTTTCTGCAATTCATTAAGCTTTCCAGTTTTCCTATTGATTATTTAAAATGCTCCCATCCTAATATGTGCTTCCCACGTTACTGGGTAAGGATTCAGGGAAGAACAGTTGAGGGGCAGGAAAGGTCTTGGTTTAGGCGAGCTGACACACAGCTCAAGGGAAGGAGTCTGGGTCTTGCAGACAGTGTTTGCTGTGGAAGTTTTACAATGTTACAAGCATTAGTCACGACCTTCCAGAAGATAACAGCAAGCTCTAGGAACTGTGATTTTCAAAGGGGATGTGGGAATGAGGGTTTTGATGGAAGCTTTCCAGAGCTGCAGCTGCCAAGCATGTGGGTTTTTCATTGGTTGTCACTTGATAGAGGTAGGGCGGAGGAAGAATTCTTTGAGGGCAAGTTCAGACAGTGAATAGTTCAAGGCTGCAGCCTGCCTAGAAACCGCCAGCAATAAATGGACACACAAATCTTGAATGTTAAAAGACACAACTGGTTGTATTTTTCAAGGTTTTAAGGGGCTGAAATCATTCTATTACTGTACAATAAGCATGCAGAGCAAAATAAACAAAATAATGATTCCTAGCAATATATTTGAGGATGGTTTTTCTAATTCTGTTTTTTTGCCACCATTTCTCATCCTGGTACTGGTACAGTCAGGGAGACACAGTTTGGCCCTGCTACTTTGTGTGTGTGTGACTGGGCCTCAATTTCGTCTTCAACAGGAGAGTAATACCTACTTTGCAGGGTTGTTGTGGGAACAAATGAGACAGTGAATGTTAGGGGCAGCAGCAGATAGTAGCTGCTCAAAAAGTGGTAATTATATTATCATTATCATCATAATAAATGCTCCTTTGTTATAAATAACCACGCTACCATTTATGCAGCTGTTAGAGGTAAGTGGACCTACAGAGCAACAAAAGCTGTCTTCACCTGTATGCAAATCATTGATACTATTTTAAAGGATAGTCCTTTATGGTATTGAGTTTAGAGGGTTTTTAAATTTAAAGTTTATCAATATAGCTTTTATGTCATAAAAGTAAAGATTTTCAGGTTCTTTCAGAATGGCAGAAGACATAGTCTATGAGAGCTTTACAATGTCATGGACTAGTTTCTGTGAAAGAGGAATATGGCTGGCTGCCTCCTCCCTGCCTCAGACAGACTCCACAATAATTCACTGATAACAAAAACCACCAGCTGCCATTCCTAATAAAACGTTCCATTGGCAGGGCACACTTTATGGCAAACTCTAAGTCACATGTCCTCTTCTTATTTCTGCTTCTTCTCTCTAAGGCCAGTTAAAATCTGCCTTTTGTAAATCTTTAGTGAGTAAATCAAAATAACCAATCTGGAATTTGACTGAGTATCAACCAAGAGGAGCTAAAATAGGATCAAGCTCAGGCATCCATCACTCTGCCTGCATGTGCATACCCATCAGCCATTCCCCACCAAACTTACATCATCTGTCCTTCAGGTATCATACTTTGTCTCTTCATGTTTTTTCGAGGAACATTAGCCCTGAGCTAACTATTGCCAGTCCTCCTCTTTTTTGCTGAGGAAGCCTGGCCCTGAGCTAACATCCGTGCCCATCTTCCTCTACTTTATATGTGGGACGCCTACCACTGCCTGGCTTGCCAAGCGATGCCATGTCCGCACCCAGGATCCGAACCAGCGAACCCCGGGCTGCCAAGAAGCAGAATGTGCGAACTTAACCGCTGCGCTACCGGACTGGCCCCTTCATGTTTTAACACCTATAGTCTTCCTCATATTTCATTATTTATTCCCCCAGGGCGGGGGTTAGCAAACTATGGCTGGTGGGCCAAAATCTCGACCAGAGGCTGTTTTTGTACAGTCCATAAGAACAATTTTTACAGGGGCTGGCCCTGTGGCCGAGTGGTTAAGTTCGCATGCTCTGCTTTAGCGGCCTAGGGTTTTGCTGGTTTGGATCCTGGGCGTGGACATGGCACTGCTCGTCAGGCCATGCTGAGGTGGTGTCTCACATGCCACAACTAGAAGGACCCACAACTAAAATCTACCACTACGTACTGGGGAGATCTGGGGAGAAAAAGTAGGGGGAAAAAAAAAAAAGATCGGCAACAGTTGTTAGCTCAGGTGCCAATCCAAAAAAAAAAAAGAATAATTTTTACATTTCTAAATGGTTGGAAAAAAATCCAAATTAGAATAATTTTTCATGACGTGAAAAATATATAAAATTGAAATTTCAGTGACCATAAAGTTTTATTGGAATACAGTCATGCTCACTTGCTCACATGTTGTCTGTGGCTGCTCTTTTTGTGTATGAGGAAGATTGGCCCTGAGCTAACATTTGCTGCCAATCTTCCTCTTTTTGCTTGAGGAAGACTGTCGCTGGGCTAACATCTGTGCCAATCTTCCTCTATTTCATGGGGGACGCCACCAGAGTGTGGTTTGACAAGGAGCGCTGGGTCCACGTCCAGGATCTGAGCCGGCAAAGCCTGGGCCACTGAGGCTGAACGCACAAAGTTAGCCACGACACCACTGGGCTGGCCCCTGTCTGTGGATGCTTTTGAGTTATAATGGTAGAGTTGAATAGTTGGTGCAGAGACCATGTGGCTAAAATATTTACTATCTGACCCTCTACAGGAGAAGTTTGTCAACACTGTCCTAGGGGGTCTTTCTCTTGGGAGAAAGTGAGGCAAATACACTGCCTGACCTCCCCATCTGGTCAGCCTTGGAAAGGAAATAGAGCCCAGCTTGACTTTTCAGTAGGGGTGGAATGGGACAGTAAAAAACAGGAACTGACACAGGAGGCAGGAGACGTGGGTCTCAGGTTTGTTCTTATGTTAGTTCTGGGTTATGTACTTAACTTCTCTAGTCCTGTAATATGGCTTCCCCCTTGTTGGGCTCTCAGTTTCCTTTATGTTTGAAAAAAACAGTCAGTCCTTTAATCCCTTAGCGGATCATCATGATAATATGTGAAACTCTCCCACCATCTCCTCTCTCACCCCTCCCAAATGAATCCAGGCTCAACAGAAGTAAGTGAAATAAGGATGTTGGAAGCCTTCCCACAGGACTGCAGGATAGAAGTTTAGAACCCATTTTTAAATCTCTGGAGATGGGCCCCCAGTGAGACCACATATCTACTACAATGAGTAATTCCCCCTGGTCTCCACTGGAGAATGGAGGCACTTAGGGCATATGAGCCTGAATCACTTGTTTTCTGGAAATTTCCTATTATACATATGACTATTAACTACATAGTCTAAACATGCTGACGTCTGAGAAAATATCTTCTAAATTATAGCAGAAAAAAATCAGATCTAAAGCTGGACGAAGGGATCGAGGTGGGACAGGCAGAGATGCTTTTATATGCAGAAGAGAGCAGTGTGCAGAGATGTTCCTAGTCACACAGATATTACCAGTGGCAAATACATTTCTAATCAGAATTCATATCTCACGCATTTTATATTTTAATGTGAATTTACACATTCTCAATCCTAAACCAAATATAGGCTACATAATTCCACACACAGTAACTAATTTTACCATGATCTATTTTAAAAATAATTTATACTTTATTGGGTTATGAATTGACCAAAACTTTTAGCATTCCAGGTCCTTGCTGTAGGGCAGGAAAGCACTTGATTTCATTGCCGTGGATCCCCTCCTTTTGCTAACTATATAGCTGATCTGTGTTTGTGTGGTAAAGGAAAACCAGCAGTTACTGGTCTAATGTAGAAGGTTAACTTAGTTATGGGTACGATGATTACTCCTCATTTCAAGCAGTGAACAGAGCCTGGAGTCTTGGACTGCTTTTCAGTCACACTGCGTCACTAAGCAACTTTGGAACAGGTACTCCCAAAGGGAAAACAGGTTCTGAGAAAAGAGTGGCTGAGACACGCATGAATGAGAATGAGTAATAATTTTTGTAAGCAGAAAGGACAAATAACTACCCTATTACAAATATGATTAAAATCATATAAACTCACTACACTAAAATTAGAGTTGGGAAAGCTCTTAGAGGACTTTGAGTCCAAGTTTCCTTCATGAAAAACCAACTTGCATGTCAGATAGCCATTGTCCAGCATCTGGCCGATCATTCACTTCTGGTGGCAGAGAGCTCTCATCCTCATCCATACCAGCTCATTCCATTTTGGTGCAACTCCAAAGACTATACAGTCAAAAAACGCCCAAGAAAGCAGAGAAATGACTATTGAGCTAGAAAATAGTAGTTCCAAATTCCAGCTTCAGCCTACACTAACTCTAGTTGTGCGACGCTGAGCAAGTCTGCAGTGCTCTCTGAGCCTCAGTTTCCTCCTCTGTAAAACAGGGTCTCTACGGTCCTTTCCAGAGCTGCATTTCTCTACTTATGTAATTTCCACTTCATGCTACTGAAAGGAAAATCAGTTGTGAGAAAGCTACAAAGAGCTGTGAAGGTTTTCTTCTTACAGTTCTTACTTATGCCACAGCTGGGCTGCCTCTGAATGTTCCACTTTCTAAACTTCATCCTAACACTTGGGTGTTTCCTCAGCTTTCCAGATTACCTAGAGCTTGACTTTGCTTTGACTGTTGATATCTCAGAGGTGATAGTGACTCAGAACCTGCCCTTTCAGTCAATAGACAGCCAAGGAGAAGCCATGAAATCCCTCTAAGTGGCCCAGTTTGGCTTGCAGAATTCTGAAGTTAAAAACCAACAAACATGAGAAATGTTTTACTGTTCTCATGCACTGAACTAAAAACCCTTGTTCTAGGGGCTGGTCCCATGGCCGAGTGGTTAAGTTCGCACGCTCTGCATTGGTGGCTCGGATTTCACCAGTTCAGATGCTGGGTGTGGACCTACACACTGCTCATCAAACCATGCTGTGGCAGCGTCCCACACAGAAGAACTAGAGTGTACAACTAGGATATACAACTAGGTACTGGGGCTTTGGGGAGAAGAAAAAGGATGATTTGCAACAGATGTTAGCTCAGGGCCAATCTTCCTCTATCAAAAAAAAACACAAAACACCCCTTGAAAAAAACCCCAAAAAACTCTTGTTCTATATTCTTTGGAATGCTAGTAAACTGCTCAATATTTCATTCTTTTTATGATGAGAACATATAGGCTGGAATAAACCTTGAGCTCAAGGAAAAGCTATACCTTTTATAAAAACTGCAATTAATGTATGTTTGGTATAATCTAAGTATAAATAATTATTTTTTAGAAGCAAAAATGCTATATATTTTAATGAGATAGCAATTTGGCAAAGGTTGCAAATGTAACAGTAAAATGAATGAGTATTTAGCATTTTATTTATGTAACCAAAGTGGATACAACTAAAAAGACTGAATGTGGGGCCGGCCTGGTGGCACAGTGGTTAAGTTTGCACATTCTGATTCTCAGTGGCCTGGGGTTTGCTGGTTCGGATCCCGGGTGCAGACATGGCACCGCTTGGCAAAATCCATGCTGTGGTTGGCGTCCCACATATAAAAGTAGAGGAAGACGGGCATGGATGTTAGTTCAGGGCCAGTCTTCCTCAGCAAAAAGAGGAGGATTGGCAGTAGTTAGCTCAGGGCTAATCTTCCTCCAAAAAAAAAAAAAAAAAAAGACTGAATGTGCTTAGGAAACCTTACTTTGTTAAACAATCATCATAACCAAAGTCTATAGTGTCATGTAACTAAAACAAAGTTTATTTTCTTCTGCAGGTAAATACATCTAGTTATTTTAGTAAGATATTTTAAAATAAACTTTAATATTCCAGTTATAAAAGTGAAAATAAACAAAATATATTTTTTTAGCCAATTAAGTCCCCCAATTTTTTTTTAAACAAAACAAAGGGAATCTAGGTGCTCACATGGCTGCTACCAATTGAATGACGTGCTTGAAAAGCATCCCCAGGATGTAGACACGCTATACTTCAGTAGAGAGTTGTATGTGAAGAGCTCACAGTAAGGAGTTCCGAGTCTTCCCATGGGACTTGACACACATCCAAACCCCTTCCTGGGGCCTGCGAGGCTGGCCCTGCTCCCTCCACAGTGTCTTCTCCTGCCACGTCTGCCCTCCACCTCCACGCTAGTTTCCCCTGCTCTTCCCGAGTGTCTTCACATATGCTTTTCCCTCTGTTGGCAGTGCTCTTCCTCTTCTTTGCTGCATGCCTAACTCTGAACTCTGTGCTGTGGAAAGCACGTCAACTGCTCAAATGTTTCCTACCTTCAGAGGTTTGGAGGTTCACTCAGGAGGCTAAACTAATTCACATAACATTCTCTATATTCTAAACAGCAATGCATGGGGAAAAAGTGTTGAGGCATACAACAGCAAGCATGCATTAAAGCTCGGCAAGTTGCAAGCAGGAGGATAGAGTGTGTGTGTGTGTGTGTTGGGGGGGTGGGGAAGAGCTCTTCTAGGGTTTCCTGAGCAGGGCAGGTGTCACGATGCAGTCATGAAGTCTGTCTCCAAGCTACAAGGTGCAGTTTGCTCTTCTTTCTGACCCCAGGTCAAACGGGGTGTAGGCTGGGTTTAGCCCACTGAAGAGTTTTGTTTGGCTCAAAGTTGAAGAAATTGTTTTTCAGATTCATTGACTCATCAAACATTTATTGAGCACATACTATGCGTGAGGCACATTTCTAGATGCTAAGCATATGGCAGTGAACAAATACACAGAAACACACCAAGTCCCTCCTCTTTTGGAACTTACATTCTAATGCGGAAGACAGGTAATAAACAAGAAAAATACGTAGTATACTAGATCATGACGTGTGCTAATGAGAAAAATAAAGCCGAGAAGCAGAGGGGAAGGGCGTGTGTATGTGTGCGTATGTGGCTGCAAGTTTAGACAGTGTGGGCAAAGAAGGCCTCATGGAGAAGATGACATTTGAGCACAGGGTTGCAGGGGTGGAGGGGCCCTGGAAATACTGGGGAAAGAGCATATCAGGCAAGGGAGCAGCAAGGGCAAAGGTCACGAGGAGGAAATGAGCTGGTGCACTTGAGGAAAAGCCAGGAGGCCACTGTGGATGCAGAGAAGGGCTCAGGGAGCCTCGTGGGGTATCAGGAGGCCTTGGCTGTCACTCTAAGAGAGATGGGAAGCCTTTGAAGGGTTGTGAGTAGAGAGCAACAAGATCTGACACACGCTTTAGTAAACCCCTCGAACTGCAGGAGAGGAAGCACGGAAGGGAGACCAGTTGGAGGCTCCTGCAACAGCCCCGGGGAGAGACGGGGGCGGTTTGGGCTACAGTAGTGCTACACAGATCCATTAGAAGTGGTCAGATTCTGAATTTATTTTGAGGGTAGAGCCAACAGGATTTCCTGGTGGATTAGATGTGGATTTTGAAAGGAAGAGAATAGTCAAGGACAATCCCAAGGTTTCTGGCTTGAGCAAGTGGAAGAAAGGAGTTGCCAACATTTAAAATCAGGAGATTTAATTCAAGAATCCAGACTTCCAGCTTCTCTCAAAACACTAGATCTAGTCAACTGTATATCTGCACTGTTCACATGACAAAAATCAGCTGGAGCTGCCCCGTGGAGACAGGACACTGGTCCCGTGGTCTCAACAGGTGCCGCTCCCTGCAGTCTTACACCCGGCCTTCTGGTAGTAAATAGCTGTTCATACCTGCCTGACCTCTGCAGGCAGCTTGAGTTGGACCCTTCCTAACCAAAGTCCTCTCATGAACTCAATGTCATAAAATACAACATAAACTTGCCCACAATTTTGACTAAAGAGAGGGAATTTTTGATACAGTATTTATTTAAAACAAGGTACAGAAAGAGCATCATTATTCTAGTTTTCACCTCATAGTGATCTGACAGCAACCTAGGACAAAGGTCCATCCTCTGTATCTCTTCTCAGGGAAAAGAGAAGCTCCCTGAAGAAACCCCTCTTCCACATATTCCGACTGCATCAAGTCTAAATCCTGCTCACTTCATAGTCTGTCCCCAGCGCCTGGCAGTGAGGTATGGTGCTGGCAGTGGGTCCAGTGCCACATCTCACTCTACCTGTGATTTCTAGACAAGGGTGCTCTGATGCCCAGATTGGTACCGAGGGATCTTGGCTCCAGGCTGCTGCTATCACCAAGAAGCCTGGTGACTGGCAAATTACTCATCTTCTCTGGGTTTCTGTTCTTCATCAATGAAGAATGGAGATGGACTACGGAAGAGCTTCTCAAACTCTAATGTGTGTACAAACCCCCATTATATTACTGATCCTCATTTTAGTAGGGTGTTAAAATATCCCGAAGGGGGACAAATATTAATCCATCCATTGAATTTCTTTTGCTTTTTTTAAATATTCTGATTTGCACATGTAAAATACACTCACTTATGAAAGTCTAAACTCCTATGGTGACTGCGACAAGTCCAAGTCAATTCCTAAAACAAGCAATGGTAAAAAGACTGAATGATGTACCACGTATAGCCTGACCAAAAGTGAATAAAGAGTGAAGCGCCTGATAACAACGTCTCTGTGGAAGATGTGATATGTTTCTCTTCAGCAAATAAAAATAAGGGGAACCCAAATGTCTTGTTTTGTCTTGTCCATCAGGAAGCTCCGAGCTAAACGCAATGTTCACAACAACAGAACTACTTTACCTCAGGGATGTGAGTCCAACGTTTTCCCCCTTCCTTCATATTTACCCTAACAGTTTTGATTTTCTTTTTAACTGCCGAGTTGTAGGCACATTTTGATGCTAGGCAACATCAAAGCTTTTCTGAAAGGGGTGGGGCAGGAGGGAAGCACTGGAAGGAAAGGGCAGGAAAAGGAAAGTGACTTAAAAAAAGATCTTTCCAACTTGATATTAGGAAAGTCAGTGCATATGGTCGTGAAAGAGATTAAATAAATATAAATCTTATCACCCTGCCTCACCCCCAAAGCAGCTTGGTCTCTTTAAAAAGTGCCTTTAGACGCACAAAAGCAGCCATGAACAGTATGGGCTGTAAACAAGCCTACTAGGAAAATGCTTCCATGCAGCTTCTCTCTTATCTCATTATGGTTATTTAGAGACAAATGATAAATCCATGACCTGGATTAACTCCCTGTAGTAAATAAAGATCACTTTTGATATCAAGAAGAATTTAAAGAAAAAAGTGTGTTAATTCGTACCACAAAAACTATGGGTAAAGTCAGCATCCAGACAGGTAGCTGGGGGTAACAAGTCCAAAGTACACTCTGCAAACCTATGTTCGGCCAGCACCGGACAAGCGCGATGAAGGCCAGGATGTCAGGTCTCCTCTGCTGCCCTAGGAACCCTGGCTTGGGAGTCAGGACACCTAGCTTGTCTACCAACTCCTTTCCCGACCTTGGGCAAGTCCTGCAACCACCCGGCTCTCATGTGTGAAATGGAGAGAACGTGGGGAGCACAGAGGCAGAGATTCTCCTCCCGGTGCTCTGCTTCCCCAGTTCTGCCCTCTGTTTAACCGATCGGAGCCCGCACGTGTGCATGCTGGAGGCTGGAGGGCTATTCTCTGGTAGGCCCCATGTGCTTCTTCTAACTGTTTAAAGATTTGTGTTTGTTCCCAAACCTGTCTATGCTTGATGGACTTTTTATTACAATTACATAATTTAATCAAATATTATGTGAACCGATGAAATATAACAGTACAAGGCAGGAGCTGTTTTCTATGCAAAGTACACTGAATAGTTTGAGAAGACCTGACAAAGGCAGATCACTGAAAATGGCTATTGAGACAGATGTAGGTCAGACAGTTCTAAAAGAACGGAAAACAAACTGTAAAAATCTAGAAGGATTCCATCTAAAGTCCTGTTCTACTTTAACAAAATTGAAAAGGGAAACCATAGCAAATGCAACCATTAAGGTATAATTAATGCAAGAAAAATGTTAGGAAATTATAATCAGCAGGCCTATAATCAGAGACCAGGCCTTGGCCCTACATCAAGGCTTCCATGGCAATGGGAAAGGGAACAAGGACAAGGGTGAAATGTTGCAGAGGCCCCAGGTTCTTACTTAAACCACATGAAATAGGCAACGATGACACTGAAACAGCTTTCTGGGAAGTGGCTAAGGAGGGAGAGGGAGAGTGGAGGATGGAGTTAGGTAGTGCGAGGGAGGAGCAGACGGACACACAGACACTACTTTTGACAGTTTGATGTGTCCTTGCCAGTCCATCAGCTGGAGGCAGAATAAATCTACTTCTGCATAGGATCAGAGGTTGGTCTCTAGTTCCCAAGAAGTAAAGACTTCTTTAATTACTAGAGTCAGTAGTTAAACTCTCCCCCTGCCTCCTCAGTTTTTTAAATATATATTTGATAAATTACTTAATGAGTAATAAAATACATTGAATTTACCTGAGCAATGGGCACTGAGAACGAGAACACAGGATGCTTTGGTTTTGTGATAGTAAGACATGCAGAGTGTGAGCAGTCTAGGTAGAAATAATAGTTTTCAACGGCAAGACCAGGCCTGTAATTTTCTGCAGCAAACCATGACATCATGGTTTATATGAGGCCGACTCCATAAATCAAGCTTTCCCTAATTAGAGAGTCTTCTGCCCATCTACATTATTAGAGCAAATAATTAAAACTGCCTAGGCAATAATACAAGCCAGATCTGTTTACAAAAATGTTCTTTTTTTCCTCAAACTCTTTTAGTCTCACTACCACTTAGAGATCTTTCGCATTTAGTAAATTATAGACTTAGAGCATGTCTTTTAGTCTGACTTCACTTTTAAGGAATTCTTCAATTAACTTTACGTTGCTTTAAGCTGTTCATCCAACGAGAAAGCAATCTGTGGTTTCTGACTCCTTTGCATGCCAATGGCTGCCATCCATGTTTGACTGTCAGACACTCTGTCTCTGGAAAGCCAGGCTGTTTGCATAAAACCAGTCAGTTGTCATAGCATTCTGACAAGCACTACAGAAAAACAAGGAACAATACTCCGTGGTGGCTAAACTGGGAGAGTTCCCACTGCAAGGGTGACTGCACTGGTGACACACATGACACCCACACCCAATCACCTGGCCTGAGCCAGAAGGTAACACATACTCCACTTTCATCTGTGACCTTTCCACTTTCAGGCGCCATCTCCTCTCCGCCAATTCCTTTCTTTTCTCCTTCTCTCTTTTTCCAAAATGGCTAAAACACCTGAAACTCATGGAAAGGTGTGGCTACTCTAACAACAGGCAAAAATCCCAGCAAAATCTAGGAAGCAAGAGATTGCACTGCCTTTGCAATGGCTACAGTGCCTCTAGTCAGATCTTTCCCCAGATACAGTGTAATAAAAAGCATGAGGTCAGAGGTGGGACCTCAGTCCAAAACTTTGAATTTTCTCTGACTCTGGTATATGATATAGCACCTTAACTCTCTTTGCCTCTTAAGGCTCACTCACTGATCTTTCTAAAGAAGTACAAATAACTGGGCAGTGGAAAATAACCATAGAAACAAATGATGGAAACAAATGATGATCACTGAAGAAAAAGATTCTTAGGTTTTCTACCTATTACAGCTGAGTCAAGCAAAATGGAATCTCTCTCACTTTCCTTTCCCCTGTGCTTGGCCAGTTTCTGAATGTCTCTCACCTCTGTCTGTCCTATGGAAGCACCTGTGAAGCCAACAGAATAATAAACAGTGATGTTTTGAAGGCCTCTTGAATACTCAAGCCCAATATAAGATGCACATGTGATTTTTCAAAAATCTTGCCAATGCTGTTCAGTAATGGGATGTGCAGTTGTTGAAACTGCAGACCTTTCCAAAGCAAGGGAATGACCACTCTGGCAGAGCCACACCACAACAAGTATGCAGGCAGAGCCATAGAAACTAGAATGAATGCACAGGCCAGGTGAAGCGAAGGACTGAGAGTGGACTTGGCACTGGTTCAACATGGGCTGGCAACGGAGGGAGGACCAATGGAAGGCCTGCTCTTTTCTTTAGAACACAACTGTGCCCTGACTCCCCTCCTAATGTTATTGCTACTGCACCTGAATCAAAAGACCTGTAGGATTCCTGGGAGACCCAAAGTTATTCTAATACCATTCTTTTTTCCTCTTTTCTTTTGTTTAATTGTTTGGTTTCCAAGCTACAGCAAATGCTTTGTGGAAAAAGGACATGAGTATAACCACGTCTTTTCCCTCTGCCCTCCCTCTGTGGTTCTCCCTCCCCTTACTCTTTCTCTCCCCCTCTCCCTCTCTCATTCTTTCTCTGTCTCTCAGACAGACACACACACACACACACACACAGACCTAGCGTCCAAGTTATTCCATCTTCTCCATTAAAAAGATCAGAGTTCTGGCATAGTGGTTAAGTCTGGCATACAACTTAACCCACGGCATATTGGTTAAGTTTGGCATGTTCTGCTTCAGCAGCCCCAGTTCACAGGTTTGGATCCCGGGCACCGACCTACACCACTCGTCAGCCATGCTGTGGTGGTGACCAGATATAAAGTGGAGGAAAATTGACAGAGATGTTAGCTCAGGGCTAATCTTCCTCAGGAAAAAAAAAAAAATCAGAGTTTTATAAAGTATCAAATATTCTTTCTTTAACCTGCAAATCATTGTTTCTATTGAATTATCTTTATGTCTATTCTGAGATTTTAAAAATATGAGCAACCAATACAAAATTCACCGATTTGTTCAAAGCATTGTTTTATGGATGTATGGTACTTTTCTAAAATGGCCTCAAGATGCAGATCTTGCTTCCAATTCAAGAGCTCAAGATAGCTCCTGGCTTGCCTCTTTGTTCTTTCTGACACTTAGATTCTCTGCAAAAACCAAAATGTTATAGGAATGTTCTCTCCAATGAGGCAATTCTGAAATTCTGGGAAAGGTTCCTTCTCTCTTGAAGCTTCCTGCCTAATCCTATGCACCTTTAGTGTATTTCTTTCTTTCTTTTTTTGAGGAAGATTAGCCCTGAGCTAACTACTGCCAATCCTCCTCTTTTTGCTGAGGAAGACCGGCCCTGAGTTAACATCCATGCCCATCTTCCTCCACTTTATACACGGGACACCTACCACAGCATGGCTTTTGCCAAGCAGTGCCATGTCTGCACCTAGAATACGAACCAGGGAACCCCGGGGCGGGGGGGGGGGGGGGGGGGGGGGGGGGGGGGGGGCACGGAGAAGCGGAATGTGCAACTTAACTGCTGTGCCACCGGGCCAGCCCCACCTTTACCGTATTTCTTGGAGTAAAGGTGGTAAAGATGCCTAATTTGGAAGGAAACAGTGAACCAAGAGGATCTAGTTGAGGGCACAAAAGCTGAAGTCTCATTTCTTAGCAACTCCAAGAAGAAAGAGCTTGGTGTATAGAAGGAGAGCTCTAGAGTGTGTCACTGGAAACTGAAGGACTTCTAACAGCTACATTTGATGCCTAGAAAAGCAGTAACATAGGGATGTGTGTTCCCCAGTTTTCTAGGTGAGAACAGTGGGCTTGGGAATTTAGCATTGGGATTTAACGTCTAGGCAATTCACAAGTCTTAAAAGTAGAGCACAATGACACAAAGAAAACTTAAAATTACATATTAGTTTCTAATAAAAAGCTCTTAGAAAGTAAATAGCAACCTGTATTCTGGCTGGGTAAATTTTAAATTAACTCATCAAAAACAAATACTTTCAAAGCACTTTAAGAATATTTGAAAAGATGTTATCTGTTACTATCTATTTTTAACCTGCTGTTCCTTTTGATGAGAACAGGGTGAGAGACCACCTTCCTGCCTGCTTATGTTTTCATGTCTTTTGGGCCTTGGCAAAAGATACCTGCAGCCCTCAAGAAAGAATGGCCAAAGCAAAGTGGGGTCTCACATACTCTGTCTCAGGCCTTAATACCCAGAGCTTAATGAATCGATTCTGCTTCTGCGCTGATGGCATCGATCCTCTTTTGGAAGTTCAGTGACTAAAGAGGGAATATTTTGGCTTTCCACTGCAAACCTGTACAGATTTAACTTACAGCTTCCGGCTACAAACTTGTCTTCTAGTAAGAAACCACAGTGGTAGACCATAAGTGAGATGATCCAGCTTTTAGAAAATGTGCTAATGATTTATTTGCAGAATAGCAAAGTAAATTGCAAAGAATTATCTGAAATACAAAGAGGGTGTGGAAGCAATAAAATAAATGAAGATACAAGACTTTTAAAAGGTTGCATGGGGAAATGAAGACATTAAATGCCACATAATTTTAGAAAATAAAATTACAAGGTATGTGGTATGCTGGCAAAATTCTGAATTATAGTAAGGTTTTCTAGAGAATACGAAAACTTGTGTGGCTACTACCCAGGGTAATTACTGGATTGGAGAGATCACTCAGAAAATAAAAGTGCAGATAACATTTAGAGGTTTCAAGCTGTTTCCTTGTACCACACTCCCTCTACTTTCAATCTCACACTAACTACTTCCCCTAAGTGAAAAAAAGAAACACTGTAGTTTTCTGGAATTCTCTTCTATAAATTCCAAGTAAAAAAAAAAGTCAAATGAAAATAAGCTATGAAGTTAGATGACAATATGACGAACACTTCTCTTACTCTTTAATGTTGTGATAACAGCTTGAAAGAAAGATTATACTCCTAGAATCCTAAAATTTATATGGAACAAGAAAAGACCTCGAGCAGCCAAAGAAATCCTGAGGAAAAAAACAAAGCTGTAGGTATCACACTCCCTGATTTCAAAATACAGTGCAAAGCAATAGTAATCAAAACAGCATGGTACTGGCACAAAAACAGATACACAGATCAATGGAACAGAATCGAGAGCCCAGAAATAAACCCATGCATCTATGGAGAGCTAATTTTTTACAAGGGAGCCAAGAACATACAATGAAGAAAAGTGTTGCGAAAACTGGACAGCCACATGCAAAAGAATAAATGTAGACCATTATTTATACCATACACAAAACTTAACTCAAAATGGATTAAAAACTTGAAGGTGAGACCTGAAACCATGAAACTTCTAGAAGAAAACACAGGCATAATGCTCTTTGACACTGGCCTTAGCAGCATATTTTCAAGTACCATGTCTGACCAGGCAAGGAAAACAATAGAAAAAAATAAACAAATGGGACTACATTAAACTAAAAAGCTTCTGCAAAGCAAAGGAAAACATCAACAAAATGAAAAGACAACCTAACAACTGGGAGAAGATATTTGCAAACCACATATCAGATAAGGCGTTAATCTCCAAAATATACAAAGAACTCATACATCTCAAAAAGAAAAAAACTAACCACCCAATTAAAAAACGGGCAAAAGATCTGAACAGACATTTCTCCAAAGAAGATATACAGATGGCCAATAGGCATATGAAAAGATGTTCAACATCACTAATTATCACGGAAATGCAAATCAAAACTACAATGAGATATCACCTCATGCCCATCAGAATGGTTATAATTAACAAGACAGGAAATAACAAATGTTGGAGAGGGTGTGGAGAAGAGGGAAGCCTCACACACTGCTGGTGGGAGCGCAAACTGGTGCAGCCACTATGGAAAACAATATGGAGATTCCTCAAAAAATTAAGACTAGAACTACCATATGATCCAGCTATTTCCACTGCTGGGTATTTATCCAAAGAACATGAAAACACAAATGTGTAAAGATACAAGCACCCCTATGTTCACTGTGGCATTAT
The DNA here is from genome assembly GCF_021613505.1 of Equus quagga. Classification (NCBI taxonomy): domain Eukaryota; kingdom Metazoa; phylum Chordata; class Mammalia; order Perissodactyla; family Equidae; genus Equus; species Equus quagga. The sequence goes on along the minus strand of NC_060270.1, from coordinate 4,796,254 downwards.
TCACAATAGTCAAGAACTGGAAGCAACCCAGGTGTCATCAAGGGATGAATGGATGAAGAAGAAGCGGTATATATACACAATGGAATATTACTCAGCCATAAAAAGAGGATGAAATGTTGCCATTTGTGACAACATGGATGGACCCTGAGAGTATTATGCTAAGCAAAATAAGTCAGAAGGAGAAAGTCAAATACTATATGGTCTCACTCATAAATAGAAGATAATGACAACAACAAACAATCACATAGAGACAGAGATTGGATTGGTGGTTACCAGGCAAGAAGGTGGGGAGGGCAGAAGGGGCGCATGTGAGGTGATGGACTGTAATTAGCCTTTGGGTGGTGAACATGACGTAATCTGCACAGAAATGGAAATATAATGATGCACACCCAAAATTTATATAACGTTATAAACCAATGTTACTAAAAAAAAGTGTATCAAGCTAAAAAAAAAAAGAGGAAAGGAAAAAAATGTGTAATAAGCTAAAGTTACACAAATCTAGATGTCATTCTCAATTGTTAATTCAAGCAGGGGGCTTATATAGCTTTTTGTCTAATTGAATAAAGAGATTTGATCCCTTAAAAAAGAAAAGATTTCACTCCTATAGAACGTGAATCACACTCTTACACAAACACACATCAGCTTACATTTATACCATTTAAAAAGAGAAGACTTTTAAATAGAAAAGAAATGGAAAGATAGTCAATAGCTATACTCAAGAAGTCTAGAAATAATTTTAGAGAAGAAAGGGATCTGTTACTGTCGTTAGGAAGACCAAAACACCACAATTTAACTTTAAATGGCAGATAATCCAAGGATTCCAAGTTTCTTCATTGACTGACACTTTGAAAAAGATCTCAGTATAAATTATGCTGGTAATACAAAATACAGAGGAATTTCATCTTTTGGTTACTATGGTGCTTCCCCTCCCTCTCATTTGGTAAGGTGGGTGCCAGGTGATCTGAGCGCATGAAAAGGATAGAGGAGGGTTAAAGGGGATAGAAAGGTGCTGAAGGGATGTGATGAGCTGACTGACAGTCACCAGTAACGAGAGAGGTAACTGCAGTCCAGGAACGATTAACGTGGTCACTGGGAGGTGCTACCCAAAAACCTTGCGTGGTTTTACCGCTCCAGGCCACACAAGAACCTCAGAAACCTTTGTTGATGTAACATGCTAGTTCTTTCAGTTCTGTATGATGTACAGACTGGGTTGGACTTCTTTCCAGAACTCAACTCATTTTCAGCTTAATTGGTAATCAGATAGAGCCACATAATGTAACAATATTGTGTGAGTACTGATTTTTAACGATAGGCATTTTTAGAGCCACATAATTTAACAATATTGTGTGAGCATTGATTTTTAACGATAGGCATTTTTAGGACACATCAATTTGACAAAAGGCTCAAAATGAGCCTGCTATAGAAGTTTTTCTAAGAATTCCGGGGCATATAGATACATGTGTGTGCATAATACGTAACATCACAAACTGTGATTTTATATACATTTGTTCACACAAAAACCGTGAATTCTAAAAACTGGTAAAAATCTATTTAAAGGTCTCCATTACAGCTCAAAATGAAACCAAATCTCAGACAAATATAAAAAGTTTCATAAGGAAGCTGTGGACTGTAATTAGATGGAAATGTTCTGATCAATATTTTAGACACAACTAATTCTCACTTGGTCATTGGATAACAAAGACTGAGGTGTTATAAAATCTGAATCTGTTCCTAGAAGCACTGTTAAGAAAAGGGATAAAGCAGACATCTGCTTCATAAATTTATAGCAACATTTCACATATCTAAAATGTTAGAACAACTCAAGAGATTCAAGAAATAAGCAAAAGGATAAAAACGACTCTTGAGCAGCCCAAATCTACAAATTTCACAGACTTTACATATTAAATAGAGTCCCAGTGTGCTCCTATTTTATATGCATGTTCTAGGACTGGTTATTTTAGCTTCTTCCTCCCAAAGAGCAGAAGCATACATTAGGGAGGGAGCTTTAGCGAGGTGCCTTCACAGGAGTCTGCTGGTCTTCATGCCAGCAAATCAGAAAAGCTGGAAAAAGCTGACCCCAGACCCCCAAAGCACAGCCTTTGGAAGCTGTCTAGTACAGTGGTAAACACACTTGAGTATCCAAAAGGGCCTGAGAGGATCATCACACACAGAAGGCGCCAAATAAACATCTGCTGAAATGAAGTGAACTGAATGATGACCTTGGGTCCCCGAAAAAAGTTTAAATTATGGTCAGCATATGTTCTTTTAAGGCAAATAAATGGAAATATTTTAGAAAATTTTTCATCTAAACGAGTTAAAATGAGTTTTAAGTTTTTGAGCTTATGGTGGTGCTGGGGGAAGGGCCTCCAAGTATTGAAAAAATTTTATTATTGAAAATCACCATTCAAAGATTCTAGAGAATGGAGGTTTCCCTATAGTACAAATATCTTCATATCTTATTTTTCTCAGCGTAATCTTTAAACTTTTAAACTCAACTTACGGTGAAAATACGATAGAAACAATAGCAATTTGTCAACTATATAGAGTAAATAAAAAAAGTTTCTCCAGAGGCCCGCCCAGTGGCGCAGCAGTTAAATTCGCACGCTCCTCTTTGGCGGCCTGGGGTTCGCCAGTTCGGTTCCCTAGTGCGGACATGGCACCGCTTGGCAAGCCATGCTGTGGGAGGCAGCCCACATATAAAGTAGAGGAAGACAGGCACAGATGTGAGCTCAGGGTCAGCCTTTCTCAGCAAAAAGAGGAGGATTGGCAGCAGTTAGCTCAGGGCTAATCTTTCTCAAAAAAAAAAAAAAGTTTTTCCAATACAGACTTTAATTCCATCAACTATAGGACATATCTCCTCAAGCAATCATTTTTCATTTGTTACAGAATCACAATGAAAATAATGTGTATTTAATTACATAATACAACATAATTGAATCAATTTGCTTTAAATATTAATATATTTTATCATATTAGTATAAGCTAAAGCTTTAAGATACATGAGGACTACACAATAGCTCTGTATAGACAAAAAACAACCAAGACAGTTAACAATCATACACACACACACACACACACCCCTTTCCTTCCTTTCTACCTCCCTCCATCAATCTTATCAGGGGTTGGGGATAGCACAGAGGAAGAAGAGAACAGAAAGATTAAGAACTCTTAATTTCACAAAGTGTAGAAAGAGGAAATGGAAATAGAATTAAAAATAATACAATGAGTGAATTATAAGCTTCTAAAGGTGTCATTACTCTCCTTAGTTTTCTCTAAACTGTATTCCCAATTAAATTCATTCAGCAAAGCCAAACTTATTTCTTTGTATGGGACATTTTAGAGCTTTTACCATGTTTATCTTATTTACACTGTGACTATTCAAGAGTACTGATCGCTATTTTTCTTAAATTGGCTTTTGGTAGTGCATCCCACAGGACTGGACTTCCACAGAGCAAACTTCGGGAAACATTGAAAGACATCACGGCAGGGTTTTCAAAGGCTGTATATTTCACTTTTATCCTTCTTGTTCTGGGGATTGAGTTGTAGAACACGTGGAAAACCTATGATTTCGGTTTTACAACTCACGAATGGTCATGATTCATATTATTTGTGTTGAGTCACAACCCAGGATGCCCACAAACTAGGTTTTTAACACACATTTATTGAAACAGTACTGAAAAAGTATCACATTAGCCCTCATATTGGTGATTCCTGATCACCAATGGTAGCGTTTTCCATAAAACAGATACAATGGCAGAAAGTGCAAAGTGGACTTTAAGATCAGAATAGAGAACAAGATCAGACAAGGTTACAAATCAAACCTGAAGCTGGGTGGGAGGTTGTTGATATATTAAAAAGATGAGTACAGGCGGCACTTCCTAATCTGACCAAGGTGATCAGTGTGATACATGTGGAGGAAAAGAAATATGTTCAAAATATCAGATAGTGACTGGCTTGAGGTGTTAGGGCTCTCACAGATTAAGAGAAAGCAAACTGGGTTACAAAACCTTGTCAGTTTATCTAGCATGATCAAAGGGAGATATGGTCTGGATTTTAGATAGAAACCTTAGAAGTGGTGAATAAAGAGAATTATCAGTCTGTTTCAATTTATTTCCTCTATTCCCCCTGTCATGTTCAAACAGTTTCTGAGTTGTAATTAGTTATCTTACGTAAATCTAATCAATGACAAGGAGGGACTAAGGGATACAAGCAACTCCAGCTCGCAAATCAAGTAAAAGATGTCATCTACTGCAAATTCATGGGGCACCCTGGTAGAAAGGTATTCTGTTTTTTGTGAATTTGGTTAGCATGAGACAGATTTTTTTAAAAAACTATTTTTGAGCACCTACTTTTGGGATATATATGTGTGTGTATGTATATCTACCATCTCATCATTCCTCATAACTCTCACACGTGGTTGAGGTTATTTGACAGTTGATGGCGCCTCCCTCATCTAGCAGATATTCAGTGAGTGCCTACTGTGCAGCAGGCAGTATGGCAAGTGCGACAGGTACTAAAATGAGCAAAAGCAGACACAGTCCCCAACTTCCTGGGGTTTCAGCTTAGTGGAGGGAAACAGAGGAGGTCACTGAGGCACCGAGAATTTAAGAGCCAGTTTCTCTTCTGTAATCTCAGTCACAGCTGTGGCAACTTTTACTTCAATAATCTCAGCATTCAGTTTCAAGGACCATCAGCATTCTAGCAGCAATGAATTTGTGATTGAGAATATTTTTAAAAATATTGTTCAACTGTTTAGAAGGAGCTTATTTTAGAAAAGAAACAAAAAGAATATGGCCATTCCATTTTCTATTAAATTTAATTTCAAACATTCTCTGTCTACTTCATCTAAGAGAACTAATTGGCCTTGAAATGAGACTGCTGTCAGAATATGCCTAGTGCATCCAGAAATGAATCTATCACTGGTGACTTGGTCTTGATGTCAACTCATTTTATAATTGAGGAAACCACATCTGCCTTTTCCAGTGGCAGTTTAGCTGAGCCGAAACTTAACTGAGTGTATGGAAATACAGTAGTCCCCCTTATCCACGGGGGTACTTTCAAGACCCCCAGTGGATGCCTGAAACCTCAGATAGTACTGAATCCTATATATACTATGTTTTTCCTATACATACAGACCCGTGATAAAGTTTAATTTATAAATTAGGCACAGTAAGAGATTAACAAGAATAACAAATAATAAAATAGAACAATTATAACAATATACTGCAATAAAGTTACTGTAGATCTTAGCACCTCAGCATAAGAAGTTTTTCTTTCCTTATTAAGTTGAGAACTTACACTTTTTCACTAGAAGGAAGCACTTTACGGCTTCTCTTTGGAGTACCCAAATTGCCAGTATCAGTAGTCTTGCGCTTTGGGGCCATTCTTAAAGACAATAAGGGTGAATTGAACACAAGCACTGCAATACTTCGACAGTTGATTTAAAAACCAAGAGGCCACAAGTTGACTGATAGGCAGGAGGCGTCTACAGCATGGGTCTGCCGCACAAAGGGATGAGTCATGTCCGGGGCAGGACTGAGCAGAAGGGTGTGAGATTTCATCATACTCCTTAGAAAGGCACGCAATTTAAAACTTATGAATTGTTTAGTTCTGGAATTTTCCATTTAATATTTTTGAACCCCTCTTGACCATGAGTAACTGAAACCACAGAAAGCAGAACCATAGATAAGGAGCAACTATTGCAATTTGGCCTGGGGTGGGGGAATCTGAATTCCTTCTTAAGTATTGGAATGTCTTGCAGTCTTCAAGGTATTATCTTAGAGGATTCTTATTCCTGGATGCTCCAACCCTTTACTAAGTGACATGGATTCTTCAAACGGCTCCTGATTTTCTCCCAAGTTCTAAAAATACTATACTAGAATGCTGGAGTTTTCTATGGATGACCAATCTTGGGAAATAAAATATTTTGCTTGGTTTTGGGCTTTTAATGACATTAATGAGAAAACTAGAGAGATTCTCAGGAAAGAAAAAGGGAAAAAAGAATAAATACAACTCATATCTAGTAGACATTATGAATGGCCAACAAGATAGTCATTCTACCGATCACCTTTCTAGAGTAAAGGTATAAAAAGACCACAAAGAATTTTTAAATATTTTATCCTTTTGGAATATAAAGAGATGAAAATGTTAAAAAATCCAACTCATAGAATCAACCTACATTTTATTATTTTTTTTAAATTGTTTTTTGAATACTTTGAGTTAAGGATACTATTCATGCCAGATCCCCACCTATCACCCCACAAAGGTTTTCAAAAGAAATTCAATTTAGGTATATGATTATTGATATGAGAATTATCAGAATCTCAATATAAGAAAGCATCCATACAATATCATACGTTGTCAAACAAAAGGTAACTGTGACTAAAATGGGACGTTCTCCATTTTTAAAAGTCTCTAATATTAAAATATTAAAACTCTCACCTAAAAAGTCTAATATGAATATATATATATTCATCCATTCACCCACTCATCCATCTATTCATTCAACCAAAAGCACAGTGCTTTGCAGAGTGAAAATGGTCCCCACCCTATGTGCTCTGTGGGGTGGGGTCTATATCTGAGTAGAGACGGGGTAGCCTTCTGATCTAGAAAGAACTCTGCTTCAACCACTAAACTTTTTAATAGAATATCAATGTCATTCTATCACTGCTTCATCCAATAACCAAGGATTGTGACTCTTTTCCCTTTCAGCAACAATAAATGCCCATGTTCCATGGCCTCAACAGGATTTTTAACTACTTATAATCAGGTATTTAGTTTACAGAATTAGAACTGGGGAGAGGGAAGAGTTATTAGAGTAGAAGACTTGAAGGAATGTGGTATCCACCTGGTACTCTGGGTATTTTAAGTGCTATCTTTTTATTAAGTTAATCTCTAGAAGAGAACATATCATAAAATTCCCAGTCAAGAAACACTGGGAAAGGCGTGATGTTTGGAGTAGGGTTTTTAGGTTCTGGTTGCTTGTCACTCAATAGATCAATATGTTCCTAGTTCTACAGAAAGAGAAACATTCCCCACAGGGAAAAAGAATTGCTAGGATTCATGACTCACCTACTGCTGCAGAAAGTGTACAAAATACAGACATCCCTCCTACTAATGAAAAGACGCAGAGCATCAGGGAGAAGCCATCTGATGCTATGATATGCCCCTTTGTCCCTCTCATTATGCTCACTCTCAGAGGCTTTGATCTTCTCTTGTTATAGACCATAAGCCCTGGTACAATCCCTGTGCCACAGAATCCTGGTTTTGTACTTCCAAATCGTGTATTTTGTTCCTTGTAATTAATAACTGTGTTTTAAAATGAACAACTATCTAAAGGCTTAAAACTATGATTCAAAAGAAAAGCTCTCTGATAATACAGAATGCCTTTCCTAAGACGTAGAGCAACATTTTGAGGAATGCCAGATTTTCATCAAACACAACTGCAAAGCCACTGTTCTAAGCTTGGCTAGAATCTCTGAAGTAAGCTCAATTCTTTCTAAATACAATTAAATATAATAACTCTTCCACTTCCTGAAGTTCTAAAGGGCAAAACTGATGGACATAGCTAGGAAGTGGAGGTTTCTGTCAATTGTGTGTTTTGATAAATAAATACATTTAGTTACGTGCCTTCTCCTCTTTGTTTCCCAGCCCTTTGCTCTCTCTCTTTTTTTTTTTTTTGCTTTCGAGACAGGGGCCACTGTTGTTGGAAAATACAGATTAAGAAATCACAAAAATGAGAGTTTACCTCATTTAATGAAAATAGTAATACTTTACCCAATGAAAAATTCCATCAATACAATGTTCCTCCAATCAGATGACTTACCTAAAAACAAGAGAGACAAAAGAAAGTGAGAACTTGGTATTGTACTCAAGTCTCGATATACTAGATTCCAAAAGACATGGCAGGTGTCTTAACAACTAATGGACTATCCCAGACAAACAGGAAGGACACCAGGTCAGGAAGCACCAATTCCTTTAGAAATGGTAATTAATGTTAGACAGGAAATGGCAAACAGAGAGCAGAACCAATGGGGAAAGGAAGAATTTTTACTTTCAAATCACCTGACTCTCATCCACATTTAAGAAGCTAGTTTTGAAAATGCAGATACATATGCATATAAAGGCCATATAAACTGCATATAAACTGTGGCAGTATATGCATGCCACTTTCTCTCCCAAGACCTCTGGTTACTGCCTTAGAGGGAGACTGTCAAAGCTGCAAACTTACAAATATCTTCACCTCATATGACTCAAGAAAAAGGTGCTACCTTATCAAGTGCTACTGTAATTTCCTCTGTTGATTTTCTTTCCCCCTTAACACTTAGGTGTTTTGGCTGTTTGCTTTTTTATTTTCCAAAGTGTACACTGATGTTCATGAAAGGTGCCAGATTAACAACTTGGAGAAATTAAGAGCTTGCTCTATCAAGAGAAAAGGCTCAGTGTGGTGGAGGTGATGACAATCTCCCCTGTACAATGCTGTGTTTGTTTGTACATTAGCTCTGACCCACGTCACCCCAGCTCTCCAGTTTTCATGGTCCATTAATGCCTCTGACTGCTCAGCTTGCTAACAGGGGCAGGCAACTTTGTTCTTGCATTTAATGCTATCATATTATTACTACTACTGTGAGCTCTCACTTCCTCTGAGAAATTGTGGAAATTTATTTTAGCTGTCATTTTGTTTCAGAACAACAGGAAAATAGACTGAAGACGAATCATATATTCATAAGCAATATTGCAGGTTTGGTTAAAATCCATTAATTTCTTTTCAAACAGGAAGCAAAGTCTGGGGTAGTCAAGTTACAACAGGCCTTGCTAAACTCAGTTTTCTGCACTCAATCTGAATTCTCATTTAGGAACATTCTAATATTTAATGGCCATCGATCTTTCTTCTTCCTTTTTTCTCAAATTTTTTTTTTTTCAAGATTGGCACCTGAGCCAACATCTGTTGCCAATCTTCTTTTTTTCTTCTTCTTCTCCCCAAAGCCCCCAGTACATAGTTGTATATTCAACTTGCACTTATTTTTCCTTTTGAGTCTACTGTAAACCAGTCAATTTTATTATTCATTAGAAACTATGGTAATGGTCCAATGAATGTGGAGGCTAAAACTATCCTTATATATGAGATCTGAAAACCATTCTTAGTCAGATAGAGAAAAATCTCTTTCTTGAATTTATAGGTGTTTAGGTTTCTGAATTGTCTGAGTACTTTGTAATTATTAATCATTAATTAATCTCTCCTATGCCCAGGGATCTATGGAATCATTTTTCTTCATCAAGTCAGATACCAACAACTACTTAGCATTGGCACTTCCTGTGCTATGCTACTTCTCCATGCAAAATATAAGGGCCGGAGCAACACAATAATCCTTTCCCTATCTAGAGTTTATAGCAATAAGGCAAACAGGGCTAGCAAACACACGCAAGATATTAATGGAACAATGAAGTAAAACACTGAATGCTGCTGACTAACAGACCAATAATGACTTAGTAATTATTTGGAAAGATCAGTTTGAATCCCACAGTTATTCCTGGTCTCTGCCATTGTTCTTCTTTCTGTCAAAGACCAAATTCTCTGCAGCCAGAGTAGATTTCCACCTTGACATGGCTAGCATTTCCTGCAATTTCTAATCTCTAGAAGTGCTGGAGAATGAGAATTGCAGGGCACCAATGACTACAGTAAACACATGGTAGCAATTAGATCAAGGGTGCTCTGGCTGCATCTTGTATGGAAATGTTGGAAAATTTTAGTTTGAGAACTTCAGCTGTTTTTTTCTTTGCCATGCACAGCCTTTATCAAGTGAGTCCTTATGGTATTAAAACATTTGGCACCGGCTCAAGTCTATGCTATTGCTGGCAGGGGATCTAATTGAGAAGGAGGGGTGGAGTAGTTACCTTTATCAGGAAAGACCTTAACTTTATGGAAAGGCTCTTTCCTCCCCATTGCTTAAGCAGCTTTACTGAAAGACTTAAACTCAGATGTGAGAAGAGAGATTATCTCCAAGAGCAGCAGCAATTTATTGCAATTATGTTTGTACAAAGATCAGGAAGGTGGAAAATATTATGCCAAGTTAGTAGGTGGGAAGGGCAACACCCTGTATATAGGTCGCAGGCAAAGTTGTGCTGGGGAAACCAACTCCAACCCCTGATCCCCAGGGAGGCCTCAGTTCTGAAACTGCAAGAAAATTAGAACCTAACTACTTAGAAAACTAATAACCCTATGCTATTGCAATAACCATGAGTGGGAGGCCATGAGAATCTGCTCGCCAACAGATATCTGCCTTTACTCCCTTAGTGGCCAGTTCCTGCCAACTCCCTGTTGCCACCAGACAACTAATATATTTTCCCCAGTGATTCCTGTCTGTCCTATATTACAATTCGTTAACAGTGGCAGTCAAAGCAACAAGGCCCATTTTGCCTGTGTAGAACACTCTAGATTCCATCAGTGAAGTACTTGTCTGATGTAAAGCACTCCGGATGTTGGCCTTGAACTGCCAACTCGAGCAAAATCTACACATTCTGGGCCAGTTCTAGACCTCTTTGTGCCTCAGCCACCTGACTGAGAGCATATCTTGCGCCTAACTCCCTTCTTCACTGCATAATGAATATCTATCTCATTGGTTTCTCCCAACTGGACTTCTGTATTCCTCATGATTTGGTTTGTCTCATTGCCCCACCATTTTGTGGTGGGAGATGTACAAGCATGGATTTCTAGAATCTGATAATTCACACAAAACAGATCAATGAACATGGCAAAAATCAGTTCTGTGGACACATTACTAAGGCTCTGCTCTACAAGGTCTTCCAGTCAATGACTTCTTCTAGTCTTATTTCAGGCAATAAGATACTTTGATCTCAATAAACAAAAGACAGAAAGGCTAAATCTGAGAGACTCAAATCATTGACTCTCATGCTCACTCATAAAGAGAAAACAGGAAGAGTAATGAAGGCCTTTAGAGGAGAAAATGACAAGTGATTTGTCATTTTCTTCCCATTTCAAACATCTGCCAATAGGCGGATGAGTGCCAAGGATGAACAACATCGCGAGTCAGGAAAAATTATAGGCTACAAGATGGCATAAACCTCATATGAAAAATACCAGCTAAGGCACTAAGAAAGCCAGTAATACTGAAAGAGTTAAGAAGATGAATATGCTCAGGTTTTGGACAAAGGGTACATAAAACAAGGCCAAACAAATATACTTTAAAAACAAGTTTGTTTGTTTTAATCCCTCACAATGCACATTAGAGATAGCTCAACTTTAAGAGCTTGCAGTGGTTTAGTAATCAAATGCTTCAAGACAATGCATCATGGTTCTACCTATCAAGAACGCTTGCTTACTTTGGCTGACATGCTGCAATTATTAATTTAGTTATCTGATTCAAAACACCATCAGGAACATTTGCTCTTAGCTTTAATTTCTTAACCTAAGTAGTAAATTCTAGGAGTCACTATGCTAAGGGTTGAGTGCATCCCAAGTTGGAATTTTCTTACGGGAAGAGAAGATGTAAGATAAACAAGCTGGATTCTTATCATTCCAAAGCTGAGTTTGAGTAATATAAAATAAAAATGGTTAGACTAAAACATCTGGGATTTGAATGATGGTTCCATGACTATGGAGAAGAAATACGTTTTTAAAAAGGAGCATTTAGAGCAGAAAATTTCAGATGATCATCTCATGAAAAAGGGTGAAAGGTGGGACCCAAATTTATCCATCTGTGGGTAGTAGTGATGATGATTATGGGGAAAGAGGAAAGGAGTGTGTGGGTGAATGTAATCAAAGGAAGTACATAACAGTTTCTATCATGAAGAAATCGAGAGATTATTTAGGGAAATGACTTACACAAAGGAAACAATTCAAAGACAACAAAAACAAAATTCAAATAGGAGCCAAAGATCAGTTGAGGGCTGGGGGAGAGATTGGTTTGGGTTAGTTTCCGAGTAACCTCAACAGGGGCAGTGGGACTGGAGCCAGTCTCTCTTACTGCCCGGACCCCTCGCCCTCCCAATACACCTACATCCTACACAGTTCGTAACTACAACGCAGGGTTTTACCCAGAGATCTGTGGCTAAGGCTTTCTGGTCTAAGGCTTCAGGTCTTTTCAGAACCCAGAAACCTTGCCTCCCTCTTTTCTATAAAACTTCAATTCTATTTCCTATCAAACTGCTTTTGTCTTTTCTACTGTTCTCCATCCTAGTTCTGGTATATAAGAGGTGAAAAGGCAGTAATGGAGGTGGGAATAAATGGGACACAGCTGGCCTGTGGCAAAGGGACTGTGAGTAGGAAGCAGCTGCATTTGCGAGGCAAGAAGAACAAAGGACTAGGATCTTCAAAGCCAAGGAAAGCTTCTCCCTGTGTCCTTTCCTCCTGCCACCCTTTCCCCTTCTCAGGAAATGATAAAAATTTCAAAAACACAGTCTTCTGAGTTCACAATAATCTCCTTTTCCTCACACCCAAGAGTGTTTAATTTATTACTACTGCTAACATTTTGCATATATCTTGTATTTAAATTTTTAAATTTTCATTAAAAAAAATATGCTTGCCTATATTTTATATTAATAAAATTTAACTTTAGAATGATGAGAATTTGGTTAAAACATTACTTTCCTAGAATGTGGTTTATTATACCACACACACACGTCCAAGATGAGTGGTTTTTAAATTTCAGGCTTCATAAGAATCCTCAGGAGTGCTTATTAATATGCATATTCTCTAGCCACATTTGACCATGGATTTATATTTAGTTGGTCTAGGGTGGGGCCCTGGAATCTACATTTTTTTTTTAAAAGATTTTATTTTTCTTTTTTCTCCCAAAGCCCCCTGGTACATAGTTGTATATTTTCAGTTGTGGGTCCTTCTAGTTGTGCCATGTAGGATGCTGCCTCAGCATGGCTTGATGAGCGGTGCCATGTCCGTGCCCAGGATTCGAACTGGCGAAACCCTGGGCCGCCGACACAGAGCGTGTGAACTTAACCACTCAGCCACGGGGCTGGCCCCGGAATCTACATTTTTAATGAGCACCCAAGGGGATTCTTACACACATACAGTCGGAGCATAGAGTGGCCCCTCTCTGAGACCCTGTCCTAATCTGAGAGTCCTGGCCTCTCAGCTTCTACTTCTCCAAGGCAGCCTGTTTCTCAGTGACATTAGTCAGGCAGTCTCCTGTAGTTCACACTGAATAGTGAGTCAAAAAAACAAAGTGAGCAATCTGAGAGAAAGAAAATTATCACCAAGAGGATTTCACTTTTAACAATGCAAGGTGCTATTAGCTACACAAATGCAGGAAAGCAAGGGAGGTGCCCTGGTTTTAACTCCACTTCCTTGAATATGATGTTTGGTATTGTGAATGAGTTGGTTTTTGTATTCATGAGAGTTGAAACTTTACACTCTCCAGTACGTATGTTAACTTCTGGTATCCTCTTCCCCAGCCCAATGACAACCTTGCAGAACCAGCCCTGATTTGCCAAATTGTAAGCAAATTAGAGCCTAATCACTTAGAAGAGTAATAACCACATGAAATTCAGTATGCGATGGGTGCGAGGCTATGAGAAGCTGCTGGCCAGTAGACACCCATGATTCTCCTGCCTCTACTCTGTCAGTGGGCAGATCTTCCCCACCAGCACCATAGGGGGAACCTCAGAAAAGCTCAGGAGCCAGAAGTCTTCTGGATGACACCATGTGCTTCTGCTTTTAACCTCCAAATCCTACCTTTTAGGTACTATCACCACCCAGCCCTGGTTATCAGAACTCAACTCCCAGCCCCTGTGCCCTCTCTTCCTGCTGTCCCTTTCTTGGATTCGTGATATCCTGCTGATCACGCTGATCCGATGTTAGATGATGTTTAACTCCTTTGTATCTTGCATCTGACCTTACGATTGATCACAACTATTCTCTCAAAGGCCATCAGTGGCTAAACTCAGTGGGGTTTTCTCGATCCTTTCTCTCTCTCCAATACCCTGTCGGTGACTCCATCAGTGAAAACACAATTTTCTTATGGACATTGTGAGTATTTGATATGCTGTGTGTTAATCCTTCCAACCTGGCATAATACACAGAAAATGGAAGGTATGTTTAGTCACCAATATATATAATGTTGTTGAGCCCAAGACAGTCTTAGTTCAACCAAAACAAAAATTCCCTGCCTGATTATATGCAAGCCAGTATCAACCTGCATGAGCTGCATTTTACTTGGGATTTAGGTTTATTAAAGAACATGTAAAAAAAAATCAAGTTGTGTCAAAATTACCTTGAAAATCCCGTAGGAAGTTTCCATATTGGAAGCCAACATACTGTCTCTCAGTAGGCCCAACCCAGGTGTGTTTTCCTCCAGCAGTGGTATAGAGTACTATGCCTTTGGTTGAATACAAGATGGAATAGTTGGTTTGTGTTTAGGATGCATGTTGTATAAAACAGGACACTGAACAAGGCAAGATGCTCACTCAGAGAGAATGTGGGAACAGACGCGGAGTGAGAAAAATCAATACACATCTCCTATCTCAGGTTCGCTCCTGGGCATAGACTCATTAAATATAACCCGAGTAGACTTGTCTGCACATGTAAGTTATTATTCCTCCTCTTTTTTTTTTTTTTAAAGATTGGCACCTGAGCTAACAACTGTTGCCAATCTTTTTTTTTTCTTCTTCTTCTCCCCTAAGCCCCCCAGTACATAGTTGTATATTCTAGCTGTGAATGCTGTGTGGGACGCTGCTTCAGCGTGGCTTGGCAAGCGGTGCCATGTCCACGCTCAGGATCCGAACTGGCGAAACCCAGGGCTGCCGAAGCGGAATGCGTGAACTTAACCACTCGGCCACAGGGCCGGCCCCTCTTCTCTTTGTATATATGTTTGCCGAGCAGGTGTAGTTGAATTCATGCACATTTAGTGTTTGTATGATACAACTCCACCACAGAACTTGAGTGGGTATTATTCACTCAATAGAACTTGAGCAGTTACTGTTTAGCAAATATACTTATGCCTAGCGTCTCGACTTCTAGTATCCTAAGGACAAATAAAGATCAGAGGCAGACATTAGGTCAAGTATGAAGACCAACTTGAGAGAACTGGACATTTTTCTTGCAAAAATTCCTTTGATACATACATGAAAGACAACTGTGATATAGTGGAAAAAGTACTGTACTTGGTGTCAAGAGATCAAGATTCCAATCCCAGCTCTGACACGTATTAGCTAGGTGAACTGGGCCAGGGTCCTCACTTCCACAATAGGTCCAAGGAGTAACTGCTTTGTGGTTTACAAGAAAAAGTGCATGTGAAAGCACATGCCATAGTCACTGACACAGGTAGGTACTTGCTACAGGATTGTTTGCCGTGAATTTGTTGAACTGAAGCTGAAAGACAAAACAGCCATGTATGAAGAAAATGATCAGCATCGACAGTACAGGGCAACAGTAGGTGCTAAGTAAGCATTTACTGAACTAAGTAGAGAGAGACATCAAGCTGATTTGACCGAGTCAATATGTAATTCATCTGTTCTAACATTCTTTTATTTTCTCCACATGGTCATTGGTACAAAGTCCACTCATGGCTTCATAAACATGGGCTTAAAACAAAAGTGCTTCTAATCAGATTTGGCAAGAAAAGGAGAGAAACTTAGGGTGAGGTAAGCGTGAGGCTACAGTGCTGAATAACAGGGACGGCAGTGCCTCAGCACATGAGTCACACAGACACCGAGCAGCACACAGCTAGATAATTCACAGGTAAACGCTGCATGAGCCATTACGTCATCCCTCCTCTGCCCTTTCTTCATCAATCATGTCGCCTGGACTCTGATGCAACCCAGCAAGAATGTCTGATTTGCAGACAGCAGAGAAAGCCTCAGAACACACACATACTTATCAGAGAAAGCAATATGAACCCAAAGTGAAATTTCTGGTATTTCCTTTTGTTTAATCATGCTTTACAGAAGTCTTAATGGTGGGATGTGTAACTATAGATGAGGCCATCTGTCCTGAAGGCCTAAAGGATGAGACTTCATTACTTTGGACAAGTCATTCCAGGTCTCCGGGCCCTTTCCACACCTGTACAATTAGAGGATCTTCAAGGTCCCTCCCAGTTCTGCAATTCTATCATTAAAAGTTCAGGCCAATCACACCCGTACAATGGGCAGATAAACATTTAGTTGTGCAAATCAAACACTGATTCAGCTTTATTTATTCTCAGCTATACAGGTCATTCAAATTTTGGGCTACCTCCATCCCCAACTCTGAATTACTAGGAGAATGTGTAGCTGTGTACAAATCTTGTGAAAGCAAGGAGAAAGTGGCAGGTAGGAACTGGTGGTTCCAGAAAACGTGAATGTGCACATCTGAGATGTTAGGGCTACTCTAGCCTAAACTGTAGAAGCTTACAAGCAAATGCTCCCCGGGCATAGGACGTATTACATCTATTTTCTGTAGGTGGAGACATGGTTTGAATAACAAGATGCAAGGAATGTGGAAAAGAAAGGGAGGGGGAAGGACACTCTAACCTCCAAATAATTCAAAACCTATGATGGACACTCCATCCTAACTGTGGACCAAATGTGGGGCCGGTCTGCACACGATTTACCCAAGACAGCAGCTGTGAGTTCACACACCAGTAGTGCCACAGGAAGGAGGCACTCATTAGAGACCAACGGCAAGCCTGTCCTGCTTTGACGCTTTCCATCTGTCACGGTACCATACCTTTCCAAAGCTGGCCATGCAAACACATAGCAGATGTGCACTGGAAGATCTCTGATGGAATCTCCAGAGAGGGGCATTTCCAACAGAACTTGGGATGGCAGAAACAGAAAAGCCCAGTAGAGATGAAAATCAAAGGCCTCGTTCTGCTTCTCTCACAGCTGACACTGTGTGGGGTCCTTTACTTTGCATGCTGAGTGGCTGGGGTGGAGGGTCACCCGACTGCACCTGGGGCAGCATTCAACAAGGCGCCCAGCCCTTTAATTGTTCAGCCAAATGATTTATGAAGCTTGGCAGCAAAGACAGGGCAGACTAGTTTAAATTCAAAGGATCCAACCTACAGGTATTCTGGAAACCTTGGCCACATCTGTAACGAGTACTGTTCCCCTTGGGAGGGGAGAGAATAAAAAGGGAGAAGATTTGACCTGCCTGACAGGAAGACGGGACGCAGCTAGAAAGAACATGCCTCTGCACTCCTACCCCACTCCACCACTTACCAATGCTCTGGCAGACTTCCTTCCTACTCTTCCTTTAGCTAGAAACGTAAATTCCCATAACCATCAACACATTCTCATACACTAGACTCAGTTGGTTTGTTCTGACTGCTTACTGATGGTATAAGCTTTTTGATCAACCAGGGAAGGAGCCAGCCAACTTTTCCCCTAAAGAATCATAGAGTAAATATTTTAGATTTTGTGGGCTATATGGTCTTTGGCACAACTACTCACAACTACCATTACAGCACAGAAGCAGCTATAGACAATATGTAAATAAATGAACATAGGTGTGTTACAATAAGACTCTATTTATAAAAACAGAGGAAGGACTGGATTTGGCCTCCGTAGTTTGCTGACCTCTGAACTAGTGTGTCAAATGGCTGAACTGTGATAAAGTGAGAATGTACTACCCAATTTATCAGCACTTAAAACAACTTAAATCTAAGCCTCAATTTTGGGAGGAGAACTAACCTCTAAAATAACTATCCTTCACTAATAGTACGTACAATAAGAACCCATTTTCGTGAAGTTTGTGTGTGTGTGTAAAATACAGAATGATTCAAAAGAAATTGCACACTTTCAAAAATATATCACTCAGTAAGGAGGCTACCTTATGAAAAAGTAGTTTGAACTAAATCATCAAGTTCCCTTACAGGTGTCTTGCCATAGGGCAACTCCAGCTTTGACTACATGTTTATATACAACACAGCTACTGAGTAATACATTTTTGAAAGTGTTCAATTCTGTTTCAACTAGGCTGTGTATTATTTGTGTACACATTATAAAATACTTTGAATGATAAACACTAAACCATAAACAATGGTTACTCCTGGAGAATGGAGGCTAGCAGATTCACTGTTAGCAGTGTTGTTTGAATCTTTTACAAGCATATATTACTTTGTGAATAAAAAGGCATTTTGATGTTTTTTGTAAAGATGTGGTGGGAGTAGGTAATCTTTGGCATTGCAATTTAGAACTATTTCTTGACTTGTGTCATTCACTGAAGGGATTCCGTGACTCTTCTAAGTACAGCATTTCTTGCCTTCAAACTTTCACCTGCTTTGACTCTTTGCTCCAGTTCTTTCTCCCCTGTTGATTCAGCCTAGCAGCAGTCATGCACTTTCCTAGATCTACAGCTCACATTCACCCAACAGTAGATGCCAATAAATATCTCATCAAGTTCCTAAACTAGTAGGAGTGACAGATAATAAACAAGAAAAACATATAAATACACAAGTTATTTCCAGATTGTGGTAAATGCTCTGAGTGACGGGGTGATGGGGGAGGCCCCACTGAGAAGGTGACCTTTAAGTAGAGACCTGAAGGATAAGAAGGAGGCATTTGTGGGGCTGGCCTGGTGGCACAGTGGTTAAGTTCACGCACTCCACTTCGGTGGCCTGGGGTTTGCCCGTTCGGATCCTGAGCATGGACCTGGACCTACACACCATTCGTTAAGCCATGCTGTGGCGGTGTCTCATATACAAAATAGAAGAAGATTGGCACAGATGTTGGCTCAGTGATAATCTTCCTCAAGTAAAAAAAAGGAAGATTGACAACAGATGTTAGCTGAGCACCATCTTCCTCATCAAAAAAAAAAAAAAAAAAAAAAAAGGAGGAGGAGGCAGTCATGTAAATTCCAGGCTAAGTGTAAAGTTTTCTGTCTTGACTCTAAGCTGGTGTTTTCAAATCCCGGTTAGACATTAAAATCAACTGGGGCACTTTAAAAAAATACTGATGCCCAGGCCCTGCTATAGGCCAGTAACTCTCAGGAGGTGAAGTTTTGTATTGCTTTTTCTTTTTTTCAAAAGCCAGGACTGAGAACCACTGTTCTAGAATCTAGACGTCTTTATATCAGCATGAACAGAGGCCCTCAGAGATAAGAGGGAAGTGGACTATGGGTGAAACTCAACTAGAAAGCTGTCAGGGCTCTTCTTGTTCTATTCTCGGAAGATCAACTAGATGCGCTGTTGGGTGATGTGACGAAGCCCTGGGGATTCTCCCCTCACCAGTGAGCAAGAGACCACAAAAACACACAGATCTTTAGTTCAGACCTTTTGCCTGAGCCTCTGGCAAGCTGTAGAGCAAATGAACCATCAAGTGACAGACTTCTTTAATGTGTTTAGCAAAGGGCTGACAGAGGAGGCTAGGCCCTGAGCTTCTCCCTGAAGGCTAACAGATTCAAGACTGGCTGAACCACAAAGAGAAGTTCCCAAGGCCAGGACTTAGCCCACATAGTGTAGGACAGACAGAAGCTCATATTCTTCATCCCTGTTCACCTAACTCTAAATGAAGTTGGTAACAAGGATGACAAGGAAAGCAAGGAACACCGGAATTTTTTTGATAATATTCTAAATAATTTTAGGCAGTTGTTGGGATTTCCCTTCATTCACCCATCCATCCATCCAACATATACCTACCACTGCATACTTACTCCGTACTTCCCACTGTGGGGCATGGGATTACATGCCTGCCATTCCAGTGGGAGAGAAATCCAGGTAATAACCACAACAGAATATGACATGTGCTATGAGACAGTACACTTCTTCTTCCCCTGTCATCTCTGTATCGTGCACTCTTCTGTAGTGTGGAGTACACCACACTTTCCATAATTTGCTTAAACGTTTGCTCATCTAGAAGTCCTTTAGAAACAGAGACCGTCGTGCTCTGTATCCTCAATACCAAATACAATTCGTGGCATCCAGTAGGCAGTCAATACTGTAAATTGAATCAAACAGATATATATGAGGGACACACATACACAGTGGGAGACACGCCTTTGGTAGCCAGGGAGGCTTCACAGAGGAGTAATATCTGAGATGAACTCAAAATTTTCTGGTGGAGGTTTCCTCTGGGTGTGTGTTTGCACTGTCTGAAAGGCAGTGGAGAGCTACTGAAAGTTTCTAAGCTGAAGGGAAAGATGGTGTGACAGAATGAGGTTTAAGAATCCTCTCTCTGAAAGCACTGTGGGCAGTGAATGGGAGGGTGGGAAAGCAGTAAGTCTGGGGGAAAGGAGGGCGGGTAGGGAGGCTGTGATATTGTGGTTGCTAGCAAAGACGGACCCAGACTAATTCAGCATGTTGAATTAACTGGCAGGATGTAGCTGGCTGCACTTCATGGCATGTGTTTTGTGTATCATCTCACTTCTGAGTTCATGTATTTTTCCTGGGCTTATTTCTCTTTTGCCCAGATCCTCTCTTTTACTACCACTGTGAGAGAAATTATTCTGTCATATGTATTGTTGAGCTAATTTAAATATTTTGTGAAACAAGGGAGAGACATATAGATACCAATCAATTAGAAACAGTGCTCCAGGGAGAAAGAAGTTTTCGTTTCCTACAAGGATGATAGTAGAATGGTGGGGCCATTAGCCAAAGCATGGACTGGTGCAGGAGAAGGCTGGTTTGGGAGAAGATAATGAGTTCCATTTGGGCATTCAAGAGGAGCTGGCCAGAAATCAGCCTGAAATAATGGTTGGAGCTCAGAAAGTGTGAGACACAGGTTTGGGAATTGGCAGCATATATGTCATTGCTGAAGCCAGTGGTATGCTGTGAAACTAGTTCTCAGAAAAAAACAAAAAAACTCCCCCTGCTTTGTAGCATCTGCTGATTTCCATGGCATAAACACTCCCACCTTGGCCAGTTTCAAGCTACCAACATGACGGTCATTGAACAAAGAGTTGAGAAGACGTGTTTTTAGACGACTGGTTTTTAGAAGCTGGCTCCTACATACCACTGGCGTAAGCCAAGGATGAACAAAATTATCCAAGGACAAAATGAAGAGCAAGAATAAAACCCGGAGAAGCATGGCCATTCAAGAAATGGACAGAAGATGAGCCCGCCAAGGGGCTCAAGAAAAGCAGTGATAGAGTATGGAGAAAACAGGAGAAAACGGGTCCCAGAAGGCGGCTTATTTATGAATGGGTGGGAATATTCTGCTTCAAAACTAATGAGTATATTAACTGTTTTATTGAATGTTCATGTGAGGGTGAATGATTTTCTTGGTTTGGCATCAGAAAAGCTCCTGACTCTCAAGCGTCCTTTGCCCTTATGGGAAATCACAGACCAGAGTACGGTGTCTGTCATCATTTGGAGATATTTCTTGAGCACTGATATATTTTCAAATCTCTAAATTCTGTCTTTTATAGTTTAAGCTCCTTGAGGTAAGGGGCATGTTTTACACCTTCTTCAACTCTCACTCATAGGAGGAGGCAACAGGGGCTGGCCCCATGGCTGAGTGGTTAAGTTAGCGTGCTCCGCTTTGGTGGCATAGGGTTTCGCTGGTTCGGAAACTGGGCGTGGACGTGGCACTGCTCATTAGGCCATGCTGAAGCGGCATCCCACAAAGCACAACTAGGAGGACCACAACTAGAATATACACCTATGTACTAGGGGCCTTTGGGGAGCAGAAGAAAAAAAAAAGATTGACAACAGACGTTAGCTCAGGTGCCAATCTTTAAAAAAAAAAAAAAGAGGCTGCAACAAATACTTATTCGTTGGATAAAAATAGGAAGGGAAATTAAGTGTTTGCTGCCCCCTGCAACCCGCTTCTTTATGGAATTCTGGAAAGGTATTACCTTTTACAAATATGGATGGATTTTTTTTTCCTTACTTTTTTCTTTTTTCCTTCCTTTGGGCAGCTGATGGGAAATGGGTTTTCAACTCTGCGTGTATATGAGAATCACACCAGGGAGCTTGGGAAAAATGCTGATGGCAGGATATCAGCCCCCAAATTCTGATTTAATTAGTTTTAAGTGGAGCATAAAGACTGGTATTTTTAAAGGGTTCTCTAGTAATTCTAGCTGTAGCCAGGACTGAAAGCCTGTTGGAGCACATAATAGGCATTCAGCAAGTATCTGTTGGTTTGAATTTAAGTTGAAAGCAGGTGTGATTGGGACTGGGGGGTTGAACACTTAGTGTTAACCATGTTGCCTCCCCAGTTCTTAGCAAGTGCCTGCGGCAACAGGCTCAGTCCGAGCCTCATGGGCTGGTGAGTGGGTGGGCTGGTGGATAAATGTTCAGTTCTCTGATTTGCAGTGGTTCAGCTGTGGTTGCAGGTTCAAGTACTCATATGGAAACACGATGTCTAGCTCTGTCATTGCCCTTTTCTCCTCTCTTGACCACATTCCTCATCTCCCAGTGGAAATGCCATTAGGGCTGGCACTTTCAGTTTTGTTCATTACTGTATTTCTAGGGCTTAAAGCAGTATCTAGTATATACTAGCTGCTAAGAAAACTTGGTTCAATACATTTCTCTTTCTGTCTCACACACAAATACACAAATGCAAATAGAAAATGGCAAAATAATCATTTTATGGGATTTTAAGACTCAGCCTTCTTATAATAAAACACTAGCATTATTGCTCTGGTTGGGTATAATCATTCTTCCACTAGTGAGCAGGTGCCAAGTGCTTTAGAACTAAGGAAGAACTACTCTAGTTTCTTTATCCTTCTGAAATCTTAACGTTCACTATGTATAGTAATGAGTTTTGGTAAAACCAGTCTGAATAAATAAAAGTTTGTTACTTCCACTTTCTTTTCTATCACATTAATGCCTAACTTTTAACATTAACATATAATTAACATATTACCAAATTAAAACGTGATTGCTTTACTCTTTGCACCCTAGATGCTTTTCTGCAGGAAAAGATATTAAGAAGGAGACTAAACTGATGAATATTTCTTAAAAACTCCTTTGAATGTAAGACTTCCACCATTTAAAAATGTTTCATTATAAAGACAGTGTAGCTTGCAGGAGCAGTGAAATGCAGGAATAGGAAGACTAAGAGAACAGGGTCACAGCTTGGATTAAGGAATGAAGTCAGGAGCTGGAGTCAGCTGGGGAAACTGGCCAAGACAGAAGTGCTGCAGTATTGGGGCTCCAAAACAATCGGCGGGGGGGATACTAAATGGGTTATTAGATGAAAGAGATGGTCTTCCTGTCTGGGAGATCTTCCTGTTTTGTCCCCTGGCCTCCTCCCACCCCCATGTTTATTACTGAGAGTCCTAGATACATGACCAGGAGTCCCTGAGAAAGCAGAGCAGAACTCAGAAATGGAGCACACAAGGCAGGAATCAGAATAGCTGGCTGTTAATTTCCAGAGGCTTGCTTTGGAGTCATAAACCATGCTTAAATTTACAGTTCATTTATCTCCAAGATGAGTATAATAATACTACTCTCTTCATACAGTTGTTGCTATATCCAAATGAGATACTGTATATGAAAGTGCTCTATGAAGTGTGAATCGCCAGAGAAATATTAGTTTACTCTATTAGACTGAAGAATTTGTTGAGAAAGAATCACCCCTAATTTTTCCTAAGTCCATGAGAAAATGTACCTGCTCCAAAGATACAAGCAGAATTACACTACACTTCTAACAATTCCATACAGAAACTTGGAAACAAAGAAAGTTCCCAATTACTCAGTACTCTGAAACAAGTTTTAATAGAAAGCAAGATAGAAGCCAACAGAATGAAGGCACCTGCCAGGTTTAGGACCAAGGCACAAGTTACAAATGGAAGAACTGGTCCCAAGAGCAAGTGGCCAATGGTGAGATTTAACGTATTACCATAGCACGTGTTTCTGTAAAAACCATACAGCCAATCCAGACAATTCTACTTTTCCATGTTTAGAGGAAGCAAATAGAATGGGTTTGTTTTTAGTTTGTACCACCTACCTGTCAGTCAGAATTGAACTAAAAAATATGCAACAGGACTTTAGAAATGGCTTTTAAAACAAAACTTTTCTTTATAAGAAAAACTCAGAAGGTTGAAATTTCAGACTTTCTAAAAAAAAGTATGGTTTGGATTAAAATGAAAGATCTGACAATAATTCTTTTAGTTTTTATTCATTTATTATAGAATAAAAAAGTTGTTGAAATAGGACAATAATAAAAACAAGATTATTATGAAGCATATATTGACAAACAATGAAATTACAGCTCATCTTTGCATTCTGGTATACTAGCTCTTTTTTACTTTGATTTGATTAGCAAATATAGCTATTCCTCAGAAACAGAATAATGGCCTAGAAGAATACTACCTTCGAAATCTTTTAAGAATCCAACAGGATGAGAGAGTGGCAGCTCTGTTTTAAAACTGTGCATTATGGTTTGCCAGATCAAGTTAATGAAATGTTTACTGCTGGAGTGTTATTTTTAAGTCAACAAAAGCATTTTTGCTGACTTGCTCATTGGACATATGCATGCAATTTAAAACGGAATTTCAAAATACTTTTATTACATGCACCCATGAAGAAAATAACCGGGTCTCAAGACTGTGCTAAACTAATTCTGACTTTTGGTTCATGCTAATATCAAAACTGTTAGAATTGTCAGACATGTGGCTTTCTATTTTAATAAGAGTAAGGCCATAGGGTTCAAGCTTCTTTAGTTTAAATCTCTCACATCTAAATATTTCTTTGTACAGTCCCTCTCTCTCTCTACATATATGTGTGTGTGTGTGTGTGTGTGTGTGTGTGAGAGAGAGAGAGAGAGACAGAGAGAGAAAGAGGGAGGGAGAGAGGGAGGGAGGGAGGGAGGGAGGGAGGGGGAGGGAGAGGGAGAGAGAGAGAGAGAGAGAGAGAGAGAGCCTGTGAGCTAACATCTGTTGCCAATCTTCTTCTTTTTGCTTGAGGAAGATTGTCACTGAGAGCTAACATCTGTGGCAATTTTCCTCCGTTTTTTTGTGTGTGGGATGCCTCCACAGCATGGCTTGATGAGTGGTGCATAGGTTCGCACCTGGGATCCTAACCTGCAAACCCAGGCCGCTGAAGCAGAGTGTGAGAACTTAACTGCTATGCTACTGGGCCGGCACCTCCTCCAATATATTTTTGTTCTCTCAACTAGATCAGGGTTTTCCACCTTGGTACTATTGACATTTTGAACCAGATAATTCTTTGTTGTGATAACTCAATGTCCTGTGCATTGCAGGATGTGTAGCAGCATTCCTGGCCTCTATTCAGTAGACGCCATAGCACCGCCCATCCCCAGTTGTGACAACCAAAACTGTCACCAGATATTGCGAAATGTGCCCTGGAGGGCAAAAGTGTCCCCTGCTGAGAGCTGCTTAATTAGAAGAAGAACCATTCTCCTCCCTCCACTTGAGTTCTTGGCCCATACCCATCACCACTTCATTTTATCTCAATCTCTCTCTCTCCATCTGCGATCTGTTATTCCCATCTTTGAGAAACTAACATCTCAATTCTCCCCATTAAAAAATGTAAACATACTAATCAACCAACTTCAGGTAAGTTCTGTAATCATGTAGCTACTGTCCTCTTTTTCTTTCACTAGAAACTTTTAGGAAGGCTAACCTTCACCAGCACTTCTCAAACTGTGTTGTTAAAAATAATCAATACTGGTGACAAACTTTTAATTGTTTTAAAGGTACAAAACCCATGAGACACATGCATATCATTATTCTCCTTATTTTATAATGGTACATCTTTATGTCCATGGAATGGAGGGCCAGATATTTATGTAGCAAGCTTCAAGAAAGACTACCTGATCCCAAGATATATCACAATCAATTTACATAATGATGCATGGGTACCATTTATCAACTGCCCTGTTGATGTAAGCTACCTTTACATCTTCTAATTTCAATACATTTGGAATATTTTGTTCTTATTAAAATAAAAATGATTTAAATTTTCTATCTTGTGGACTCTTACAAAACTTAAAAACACATTAAAGAAATTTTAATATCCTATAGCAGTTAATTCATCTGTGAACGCATTTCTTGCTGTTTACTTTGGTCTGTGTGCAAACTGTGTCTCATGAGGTCGTATTAGTATCAAAGCATCGCGATACAAATGTGTTCTGCGGGCACACTGGTGTTAGCCTTCAATGTGCCTTACAGATATAAGCAATAGGACTTCAGAAATGGCCTTTGAAACACAGGTCTTCTTATGATTATGAGAGAAACTCAGAAGGTTGAAGAGGAATTTCAGACATTTTAAAAGGTACAGTTTGGCTAGCTCACTTTCTTCAGACCTATTATCTTACTAGACGACCAATTCCATTTTTGAAGCTCTTTAAATGTTCTAAAGCAGTGTTTCTCAATCTTTTTTTAGAAACTATGACATCCTTTAGGATGATTTCTCACTCAATCTTCTCTCTACTCCAATTAACCCAACTGACTGAGCTTTACTTTTACTTTCTTTTTTTCTTTTGAGGAAGATTAGCCCTGAGCTAACATCTGCTGCCAATCCTCTTCTTTTTTTGCTGAGGAAGATTGGCCCTGAGCTAACATCTGTGCCCATCTTCCTCTATTTTATATGTGGGACGCCTGACACAGCATGGCTTGATAAGTACTGCATAGGTCTGCACCTGGGATCTGAACGAGCAAAGCCCGGGCCACTGAAGCAAAACATGTGAACTTAACTGCTATGCCGCAGGGCTGGCTCCTACTTTTACTTTTACAAGTCTACGTTTCGCAAAGAAAAAGACACATTGAATATGCTATTTCTAACCATATATGTCCTACACCCCCACCTCCTATACCTTCCTCATGGTAAACCTTTTAAATATTTATATTTATATTTAACAAGATTTATCTTGTTCCCACTAAATCTATTCTTCCAAGAGCAATATCCTCAGTCCACTTAGCCCTGGAATCTCAGTTGTCCACATTCCTTATCACTGTGGTCATCTGTTTGTTAATATCCCTTTTAAAGCATGTCACCCAGATCTAAATGCATCATTTCACATGTGCACAGAATTACGGGGCTATTTCAGCTTTTATTCTGCACACTGTGCTTTGGGCTGGTGTTTGGCAAATAGAAGGTCCTCAATAAATATTAGCTGTAAATACAATTCTTGATTTTATCATATACTTAAACTTAGCTTCTCAATCAGGCAGGATTCTGAGTAGGAAACAGTTTTTTCCATTCCTACCACACCACTTTTTCCTTTCTACATGCTGGGATCCCTCTCCAGTAGTGGTTAAAGTTGTTAGCCAGAGAGGAGGCTTAGTTTATTTGGCAAAGGTGCTCATTCTTTCTAAAAAGCACCAGAAGTGGGAAATTGTTGGCAAAGATCCTCTGAGAATAGAAGCCCCCTGACAGTGTGCAGAATGATTTGCAGTGACCAGGGATAGAGGACAACTGACCGCATCAGAAATTTATCAGAAAATTAATATAAGTGGTAGAGTTTCACAAACCTTTAGAGTTCACAAAAAAGTTATCCAGTGCTCATGAGCTAATGCAGACTAACTGGTGCCTTCTGTTTCTGCTCTGCCATTATCTAGCAGTAATATATGGTTTAATCCTAAAAATATATTACATGGTTTTCATTCTTGGCTCAGATTACTTATGGAGAAGACAAAATATAACCTTTAATTTGGTTTGACAAAACATCCTACATAATAAATAAATGAATTGCTACTAGTAAAATTGTGCTCAAAGAATGCATTTTTGGCTTCCAAATGATCACATTTCAATTTCAATCAGAAAAACCTGCTTAAGTCAATTTGTGATATGCTTTCAGAAATACAGATCAATTATTTCCTACCTGAACAGCTGGGAGAACTCAGTTTTATTTTACCCTGTGCTTTACACCTGAACACACACATATACACACAAACATACATATATACCTCTGTTCATGCTGATTAACATATCACAGAAGTCAAGAGGTTAACCAATAAAACAATAAAAGAAAATCTGTTGGGTAAGTGATTTATATCACATAGTACAGGATTTTTTCCTCTCCTGGCCTTCCTCCAGCCTGTTTTCAGACTAAATCTGTGTTCTCAATTCCTTTGGCAAGTTCTTCTACATTCTGAGTTCATTCCTTCGGATGGTCTATTTTCCTTCACTTTCATTCTCTGAAACTACTGTAGAATCATATGGAATATTGGTTTGAACAGTTGGGAATGGAGCTTCTAGGTGAATGATGTGATGCTTTGATTTCTCCACATCATATTTTAGAGAGATCTTTCTTGGCTACTTCAGTAATTCCAAGAAGTTAGAAAACAATGTCCTTGAGAAATTATTTTTAAAAGAGGCTAAAGCCAAGTTAAAGATAAAAAGGCTTTGAACCCTCTGAAAGAAAGGCATTTTTGATATGTTAATTCTTGTGTTTATCATTCCTGATGGACACAGAACAATGACTTCCCTCATATCCATCGAGTGGGCGCCAAAGCACAGCTAATATAGGGGTGCTTCAAAGACATCCACCCCGCACATTCTCATCCAGCACTGTGTGTATTACTTTGATGTCAGAGACTGAAAAACATGCTGAACACAGCTGCCTTCAGCTGCAAGCCCACACTACATGGATTTATTTATTTCTATTGCTGTATAAACTACCATTTCATAGGGTTGGGCTGTTCAATTGTCATCACAAATTTTTTAACGCACATTTTTGAAGGATCATTCTATGAAATACTACATATGGTATTAACAAAGTTGTGCAAATGAATGACGGTCTGGTTACGTCCACAGTTAAACACTTCAATGAATCAAAATAGTTTAAAAAATACCTGAATAAAATTTTGCACTCACTTAAACATACACAGCCTTATTAAATTGGTGGATGTGAAATGTATAATAAGAGTCGCTGGTATAAGAAGATATCATGGTACAACAAACAAATGGAAAAATGTGTACTTACATATAATGTTACTAAAGCTCATAAGAAAAAGATATTCCAGTCAAATGGAAATGAAAAGAAACTGGGGTAGCAATACTTACGTCAGACAAAATAGACTTTAAAACAAAAACTGTAACAAGAGACAAAGATGGGCGTTACATAAAGAGAATGTAACACATGTAAACATGTATGTGCCCAACATGGGAGCATCTAAATACATAAAGCAAATATTGAAAGACATAAAAGGAGAAATTGACAGCATCACAATCATAGTAGTGGACTTTAACACTCCACTTACAGCAATGGATAGATCACCCAGACAGAAGATCAATAAGGAAAACACTGGCCTTAAATGGTGTATTAGACCAGATTGATGTAACAGATATATACAGAACATTTCATCCAAAACCACAGAATACACATTATTTTTGAATGCACATGGAACATTCTCCAGGATAGATCACAAATGAGGCCAAAAAATAAGTTTTAGTAAATTTAAGAAGATTGAAATAATACCAAGCACCTTTTCTGGCCACAACAGTATGAAACTGGAAATTGACTACAAGAAGAAAACTGGAAAACCCACAAACATGTGCAGATTAAATAAAATGCTACTGAACAACTATGAGGTCAATGAAGAAATAAAAGGAGAAATACAAAAATACCTGAAGACAAACAAAAATAAAAACACAACATACCAAAATCTATGGGATACAGCAAAAGCAGTACTAAGAGGGAACTTTTAGCAGTACAGGATTACCTCACAAACAAGAAAAATCTCAAATAAACAATATCGCAATACACCTAAAGGAACTAAAAAAGAAGAACAAACAAAGCCCAAAATCAATAGAAGGAAAGAAATATTAAAAATCAGAATGGAAATAAATGAAAGACAGACTAAAAAGAAAAATAGCAAAGACCAATGAAGCTAATTCTTTGAAAAGATAAACAAAATTGACAAACCTTTGACCAGACTCACCAAGAAAAAGAGAAGGCTCAAATAAATAAAATCAGAAATAAAAGAGGAGCAATTAAAATGGATACCACAGGAATATAAAGGATTATAAGAGAAAACTAGAAAAAGCTATATGCCAATAAACTGGATAATCTAGAAGAAGTGGATAAATTCTTAGAATCATACAACCCTCCAAAACTGAATCAATAAGAAATAGAGAATCTGAATAGACCAGTCACTAGTAAGGAGATCAAAACAGTAATCAAAAACCTCCACCAAAACAAAAGTCCAGGACCAGATGGTTTCCCCAGTGAATTCTACCGAACATTCAAAGATTTAATACCTATTCTTCTTAAACTCTTTCAAAAAACTGAAGATGAGGGGACACTTTCTAAATCATTCTACAAGGCCAAAATTACCCTGACACCAAAAACAGACAAGGACAAAACAAAACAAAGAAAATTACAGCAATATCAATGATGAGCACAGATGCAAAAATCCTCAATAAAATATTAGAAAATCGAATATAACAATACATGAAAAGGGTCATACACCATGATCATATGGGATTTACTCCAGGGATGCAGGTACACACAAATCAATCAATGTGATACACCACATTAACAAAATGAAGAATAAAAGTCACATGATCATCTCTATAGATGCAGAGAAAGCATTTGACATGATACAGCATCCATTTATCACAAAAAGCTCTGTATAAAATGGGTATAGAAGGAAAGTATCTCAACATAATAAAGGCTACATAGGACAAACCCACAGCTAATATCATACTTAATGGTGAAAAACTGAAAGCTGTCCTTCTAAGAACAAAAACAGACAAGGATGCCCACTTTTGCCAGTCCTATTTGACATAGTATTGGAAGTCCTTGCCAGAGCATTTAGGCAAGGAAAAGAAATAAAAGGGATCCAAATTGGAAAGACAGAAGTAAAGCTGTCACTAGTTGCAGATGGCATGATTTTATATATAGAAAACCCTAAAGACTCAACCAAAGAACTATTAGAGGTAATAAACGAATACAGTAAAATTGCAGGGTACAAAATCAACATACAAAAATCAATTGTGTTTCTGTATACTAACAATAAACTAGCAGAAACAGAAATTAAGGAAACAATCCCATTTACAATTGCAACATAAAAAATAAATTACCTAGGAATAAATTTAACCAAAGAGGTGAAAGACCTATACACTGAAAACTATAAGACATTGTTGAAAGAAACTGAAGAAGATACAACGAAATGGAAAGACATTCTGTGCTCATGGATTGCAAGAATTAACAATTAAAATGTCCATACTTCCTAAAGCAATCTACAGAGTCAATGTAACCCCTATCAAATTCCCAATGACATTTTTCACAGAAATAGACAAAGTATCCTAAAATTTATATGGAAAAACAAAAGACCCTGAATAGACAAAGCAATCCTGAGATAAAAGAACAAAGCTGGAAGTATCACATTCCCTGATTTCAAAATATACTCCAGGGGCCGGCCCTGTGGCCGAGTGGTTAAGTTCACATGCTCCGTTTCGGTGGCCCAGGGTTTCGCCGGTTTGGATCCTGGGCATGGACATGGCACCACTCGTCAGGCCACGCTGAGGCGGCGTCCCATATGCCACAACTAGAGGGACCCATAACTAAAATATACAACTATGTACTGGGGGATTTGGGAGTAAAAAAGCAGGAAAAAAAAAAAGAAGAATATTGGCCACAGTTGTTAGCTCAAGTGCCAATCTTTAAAAAAAAAAAAAAATACTCCAAAGCGATAGTACTCAAAACAGCATGGTACTGGTGCAAAAACAGGCACACAGATCAATGGAACAGAATCTAGAGCCCAGAAATAAACCCACAAGTCAATGGA
The DNA here is from genome assembly GCF_021613505.1 of Equus quagga. Classification (NCBI taxonomy): domain Eukaryota; kingdom Metazoa; phylum Chordata; class Mammalia; order Perissodactyla; family Equidae; genus Equus; species Equus quagga. The sequence continues at coordinate 4,764,660 of NC_060270.1, read as the reverse complement.
CAGCTAATTTTTGATAAGGGAGCCAAAAATCTACAATAGAGAAAGGAAAGTCTCTTGAATAAATGGTGCTGGGAAAACTGGACTGCCACATGCAAAAAAATGAAAGTAAACCATTATCTTACAGCATACACAAAAATTAACTCAAAATGGATTAAATACTTGAATGTAAGACCTGAAAACATAAAACTCCCAGAAGAAAACACAGGCAGTACACTCTTGGACATCAATTAGCAACATCTTTTTGAATACCATGTCTCCTTAGGCAAGGGAAATAAAATAAAAAAATAAACAAATGGGACTACACCAAACTAAAAAGTTTCTGAACAGCAAAGGAAACCATCAACAAAACGAAAAGACTAACAACTGGGAGAAGATATTTGTAAATCATATATCTGATAAAGGGTTAATATCCAAAATATATAAAAAACTCATATAACTCAACAAAACCCCCAAACAATCTAATTTAAAAAAGGGCAAAAGATCTGAACAGTCATTTTTCCAAAGAAGATATACAGATGGCCAAGAGGCACATGAAAAGTTCAACATCACTAATTATCAGGGAAACGCAAATCAAAACTACAATGAGATATTGTCTCATGCCTATCAGAGTGGCTATAATTAACAAGGCAAGAAATAACAAGTGCTGGCAAGGATGTGGAGAACAGGGAATCCTCATACACTGCTGATGGGAATGTAACTGGTGCAGCCACTATGGAAAAGAGTATAGAGGTTCCTCAGAAAATTAAGAATAGAACTACCATATGATCCAGCTATTCCACTGTTGGTTATTTATCCAAAGAAGATGAAAACACTAATTCAAAGAGATATCTGCATCCCTATGTTCACTGCAGCATTACTTATAATAGCCAAGACTTGGAAACAACCTAGTGCCCAACAATGGATGAATAGATAAAGAAGATGTGATACACACACACACACACACACACACAATGGAATATTAGTCAATCATAAAAAAGATGAAATCTTGCCATTTGTGATGACATGGATGGGAATCTTGAGGGAATTGTGCTAAGTGAAATAAGTCAGAAGGAGAAAGCCAAATACCATATGATTATACTCACACGGAAGATAAAAACAGCAACAACAAACAAATGCATACACACAGAGAATAGGTTGGTGGTTACCAAAGGGAAGAGTGGGGGATGAGGGCAAAAGGAGTACATGTGTGCTGTGATGGATGGCAATTAGACTTCGGGTGGCGAATATGATGCAGTATACACAGAAACTGAAATATAACAATGTACAATGGAAATTTATATAATGCTATATACCAGTGTTACCTCAACAAAAATTAATTTAAAAAAAAAGAGCATATGCTAAAGTACATATATCAAAATACTTCTGTGGAGTTCTACCTCAAATTTGTACATGTCTTCATAGGAATATAATCTTTCCAACTAGGTAACAAGTATTATCAAGCAGTACTAGAATAAAACATGGAGTATGAATTGCTCTTAAACGCCATTCCTGAACACTCATCTCTGAATTCTGATAAAGTACGAAGTGTTCTGGATTCTAGAAAGAATGAAATGTTCATAGAACAAAAGACTTAACTATCTATGAGGTACTTCAGTGCAGGGCACTGTGTATGTTCAGATATGAAGAATATTTCATATATTTTCAGCCCAGCTCTTGAGTTTCTATGTAACAATTTCCTCATAGTAGCAGGTTCAGAAACACAGGAACAGTCAGGGCGATTCAGTTGTCTTTTCAGCATAAATGGAAGATATTTGTAGCTCTACTTAATTGCAATTTCACTAAACAATAAAGAAGTTAGTAGCACATATAAATTTACTAAATAAGGCAATGGCAAAGCCTCAATTAACTAGCTATGAAACTGTATTCAGAACTCTTTGTTGGGTAACATTTTCACTCATTTGACAAATATCTATTGAATGCCTACGTAACAAAAAAGAACCCCCCCCACCTGTATGGAGCTGATATTCAGTTGGAAAGACGGACAACCAAGAATATAAGAAGCAAGCAAATGATATTGCAGGTTAGAAGGTGCTAAGTGCTGTAGAAAAAAAGGAAGAGAGAGCAGTCTAAGAAAGGACTAGAAGTATGGGGTGGGGTGCTCAGGTGGACCTCACTGAAAAGGCCAGCTCTGATCAAAGGTGGAAGGAATCTGGAACATTAGCCGAGTGGCTCTGGGAACAGCATTCTAGGGAGAGTGGTGAGCAACGGGCTCCGAGGACTGAAAGTGGGAGTATACTGGGCAAGCCTGAGGTTTTTTAAGGTAAGGGGATTACACTAAAAACACATTGTAGGTAAAAGCCTCCCTCTACTCTATTTCTAGAAATACCGTCATATCCCACGTATGTAATATAAACACAGGTCTGTGATGCACGGAGAAATATCTAGAATGAAGCTCACTAACATCTTATTGGAGGTTATTTCTGGGTAGTGAATCTTGAGTGATTTTTACCAACTTCTTCCCATTTCTCTATATTGTTTTAGTGTTTTAAACTAATAATCGTATTAGACTTACAGAAATAAGACTACTTAACAACCATCACAAAAGTGTAAACTTCTGTTTATATATATTTATAAAGTATTTAAAAGAGTATACTGTAGTTGTCAGAAAAATACAACACAAACATCCTTTTGCTGGGCTTTGCAATGTCCTCTCATGGGCCTTCACCACTATTTATACCCTGTGCATGTGTCTATGAATAAACATCTATACACATTTTTTCCTCTTTTATGTCAAAAAATGAGAAAACAACATGGACTTTGGAATCAGGTAGACCTGCTTTAACCCATAATTCCAACTAAACTGCACAATGTTGGACAAGTTATAGAAACACTCTGAATTTTCCACTTGTAAGACAGAGATTCATACATTCACTAAATCTGTATTAAATGCCGACTATATGTTATTGTGGGTGCTGGGAATATTAACCAGAATGACTGGGGAGACACACGAGGAACTATAGCAACAGATGCCGGCGGCACAGACCCTGGAGGAAGGAGGGTGTCACTCTTCCTAATTCATTTAAGTAAGGCCTTATTAAGGAAGAGGGAACATTCAATTTAGCTCTAAGGATTAAGCAGAAGTTTGCCAGGAGGCTAGGGGCAGAGTTGGGGTTAGGGCAGCGGAAGCAGCATGGTTAAATGTACAAAGGAGCGAAAGAACCAGGGTCAGGGGTCAAAATACAAGCCCCACACCCCAGCACAGGGTCCTTTGAGGCTTACTGATGCAATGCACGGGACAATGCCTTGACAGTGGGGGGCTACATACCCACAGAAAAGGGAGAGGTCATTTCCCCCAAACTCTTGGAGTCATCTTTGCCTCCTCTTTCACCCCTATATCCCATTAGGAAGCCCAGTATCTTTTCCTTCTTACTGTTCTACCAAAGTTCACGCCTTCATTATGCCTCATTTGGCTGGAAGAGTTCCCACTGCCCAGCAACCTGACTCTAACCTAACATGGTGTGAGAAGCACCAGTGTGGGCAGCTACCACTCTGGTCTACCGCTGAATCACTGGAAACCTTGGGCATATCACTCACTCTCACACGTCAACATGTAACTAATCATGCAGAGTAACAAAGAAGACTTACCAAGTGCCAGGCAGGACACAAGCCCTGCAAATACATTGTTACATTAGCTTTTCACAACAATCTTACAACAATAGTGCTACTATAGGCCCTCAATCCCTTATCCACAATTCTGAAACCTAAAAAGTTCTGAAAGTTAGTTTTTAAAATAAGTTTGTAACAAATTCATTTGGATAAAATCTGAATTGGATACATATAAGAATATGTATCATTTTTATTCTACTTTCTATAAATTCCTCTATCGCCTGCTGTGGAAATACAAATGTGTTGGTTATGAGGCACTGCCTCAGACCTTGTTGTGGAGGTTATCTAACACAACTAACTACTATACAAAATAATCTTCTTAAGAACTGAAAAATTCTGAATTTCAAAACACCTGATGCAAGAGTTTCAGATATCATGGATGAGCAAGCTAAGACACAGAGAGGTTAAGCAACTTGTCCAAAGTCACAAAACTAAGATTCAGTAGACCCAGGTCTCAAAACCAGGTAATTTGGCGCTAGCTCCCAGACTCTTAACCATTAAGCTAAACTTGCTCTGAGTGCCCAATAAACTCCAAAGAGAGCTCTAAGGTACTGTGAGTCTCGCTTTATTATCCTTACTGCTTCAATTGAAGTAGGCTTCTCACCACTTCTAAGATATACCCTCTGCTGTCCAACTTCCAATTAATCCTTGCTCAGAATTCCCTCTCCTCCAATGCTGCATTAACAATTCCTACCCGTCCTTTCAGGATCAACTTAAACGTCAAGTTTTTCAAGATAATGTTCTAGATTCCCTCAGCCACAAATCAGTTTTCCTCCTCATCCTTTACAGTACTTTGTACCTCTCTTTTTAGGGCTCTAGACAAATTCAACCTCATATTATAGCTTTTTGAGAGCTTGGTCTCCCAGCTAAATCGTGCCCTCTGGTAGGGCCAGGAGGGACTATGTCCCATTCATCTTTAGAGCCCCACAGCACTAGACCAATGCTATGAATGCTGTCGGTGTTCCACAGATGCTGGATGGAAGAATAAAAAGCTAATAATTTGTTAATAATTTTTTTAATAGATGACTTTTGTATTGATTTGTACACTTGTACAATCACAAGCTTAAAACATTACCATTCTCAAGAGGAGTTTCCATAAAGAAAGGATTTTCTCCTGTTTCTCATGAGATTGAGCCTTAAAAAAAAAAAAAACACAAAAAAACAAGGAAAGAAAAACAAACCATGTTTCCATTTATGGACAACTAGACTCCAATGCTAACTCATCAGCTTGAACTTTAGTTCCCACACAGAAATTATCCTATTAGAAAAGTGAATATGATATAACATCATTAGAATCTTTCCACTCTGATAAATTTGGTTAGTATCTTCTAACTTTGAGCCATACATTCAGATAAGCTGTTTATCTTTTTAGTGTGACCCCAAAAGATAGCCATAAAGAGAGACTGTAGTGGAATTTTAGGTAGAGTCTTTCTCATTATTTCTAATCTTAAATAGTTTCTAGGAAATGACTGGATTTGAGAATTTTTATTTTGTTTCCATTAGGGAATTACTGAAGATGACATTTTATATTTATATACTATTCTGAGTATACAAATTCTAAATGCCTTTCACTATTAAATTTTTTTTCTAATATTTTCCAGAGGTAGGGCTTAAAAATATGTTTTCTTTTTAAATGTCCATTTCTTATTTTATGTAAAGGATGACTTTAGGTGGAATTATGAGGGACTTCAAAACAAAATATTAATCTTAAAGAAGACTCACATAATTTGCACATGGAAATTCTGGCCTATTTCTATTTTTCTTGCAGTTTTTTCTTTTAGGTTAATGATGTATATATGCATATTATGTGCTTTGAACTGGCTTTCTAATAATGGTAATGGATTCCCCTTATTTCATCCTCATCTGTAAATGACTGGTTAGGATTAGGGCCATCAAAGTAAGTTAAGTGGTCCATACAAAAACCCAACCAACAGCTCTGATCCCAGCAGTGTCATGCTCTCAAAAGATTCTATTCCATTATTTTTCAATAAATTTGGAAGTTAAATAAGCTTGGTTGAGATATTGTACTATTTGTGCTATCCATTTTAGGATCTCTATGCAAAAATCAACTATTTTTGCTGTTGTTGAAACGTATTTCATGGAAACAAGCAAGAAAAGTTTAATTCCTTCTAAAGGTAAAATTCCATGAAAACAAATCATTTAGGTGTATTTACTATCTTCCTTAACACCTCTCATATTCAATCCATCCAACTCCTCTCCAACGCCACTTTTATTGCCTGTAGGCTCTCATTATATCATGCTGAACCACTACGATCTAAGTTTAATTTGCTCCTCCTGCCTTGGATCTCTCCACCCTCCTGATTTGCCCCCCATGCAGCTGCCAGAAAGACTTTTCTAAAATGTAAAGCCATTAATGCTATTTCCTGGTTTAAATCTCTTCCCTGGTTTCTCTTTGTCTCTGAGATGGTTAGCTGCATGGTGTGGCCGACTTTCCTTCCATGCTGTGCCACCTGCCTCTCCTCTAGCCTGATGCTCCTCACAATGGAACTGCGTACAGTTCATGCCAGGTTGCTTCATCCCTCCGTGCCAGTGCCTATGTTGTGCTTTCTACCCAGAAGACAAGAAATAGCAGCAAATCTCAACATTTAACTGTCTCTCTTGGCATTCTGTTGGTTGGGATTAGGTGTGGGGTCTCTGGTAAACATTTAATCTCCAGTCAAGAGGTCCAGTCTCTGGCCTCCCTGGACTCAGGTCCTCATCGTCATGGCAACTTCTATTGGTCCCCAGTTCATCTGAAAACTCATCAGGATCACTTTCATTAGTGCTCAAAGGCCACACATGTAATTAAAAAATGACTTTTAGGAGAAGCCCATCAGAAATAATAAAACCTATATACACTGTTCTTATCTATAACTGACTCAGGTATCAGCATTTAGCACTAGTAATTCTGAATCACTTGACAGTAACAAATCACATTATCATAAAAATATTCAATTTTTTCATTCATTTAACAAGGTTTCACAATGTGACTAGGTTTCTCTATCATTATTTGGAGAAAAAATTTCAGCAAAATTTTCCTACGAAAAATATTAGCTAACAGAGGCATACTCTATAGGGTAAAGAAATTGTCAAATTATGAATGAAGTTTCTTAAAAATGTGTAGAGAATGCCTTCAATTTATGCTGTATATACCAAATAATGAGGGTCAGTCATTGAAATATTTCTCTAAGTATATATTCGTGTTTAATAATACTATCTAATCCTTATGAACTTCAAGCTTATAAATCCAGTTTCCTAAGATGAGAAAATTTCAAATGTGCTTTATGCAAAACATAGCTTTCTAGGAAACTGTCCATTTTTTACTACTCTCTGATGTTCTGTATTTAAGATAAACTATCAGTTGCCTTTCAGAATGAAGATGTCTGGAACTAGAGAGAGATTACATGACAGCATTAGATGCAATGTGGCTTTCCCTCCTTCCCATTCTACCAGGTTTAACAAAAATAAAACCAACCAGCATACTTCAAAAGTGAATAATTTTAAAGTCCTTTCAAGTTTCAGTCATCTAGAGTTTGATTTAATATGATTCTCAATGACTTGACTTTTCTGAAATGATGCTTTAAAGAAAAAAAAAACTTTGCTTAATTTCTTCATCCTAGAAATAATATTTTTCTATTTAAAAATGCCTAAACTGCAAACTATAACCATGAAAATTAAATACAATTCTTTAGGGACTCTTCTTTCACAGCAAAGATTTTAACTGTCACTTACTAAGCACACACAATTCCTCAACTGTGAGCACCAAGACCTGCAAGCCGGGTAGGGATGCCTACAAGTAAGGGGCCATGCTTAGACTAATTCCCTTTCCATCCTTGCTGCTCAGTGCCTCTGGCACCTGGTGAGTGTTCAGTGAGAACCTGTTCCATGGAGAATGAATGAAAATGTCCACAGTAGCAAGTGGAATGAATAAGACTCTGTTGATATATAAGATATCTTAAATTCACTCTGAAAAGAAAACAGGAACAGACCCAACCGAGATGCTTTCAACAATTATGCTGCAGTCATTGATTCTGTACTTTCTGATCCTTAAAGTACTTTCAAAAGTATTTAACTTATTAAGACTCTCTGCAGCTCAAAGGTTAATTAACACAACTATCACTTAATCTACAAATGAAACAATGGAAGAATAGCTGGAGAAAAAGAGAGAGATTGAGAGACAGAGACAGAAGGAGAGAGAGAGAAAGAGGAAGAGATACATTGTACAGAAAAAAGAAATAAAATTTCACAATGAATTCTGACTTCCATGTTAACATTCTATCCGTAGACTTCATTTTCCTGGTTAGAAACCTATGTTTGCAACCAATCTGCCTAGGTTTGAATCTTGGGTCTGCAATTTATGAGCTGTGTGATGTCACATACACCATGTGTCTGTTTCCCTCATCTGATTAATCGAGAGGATAATAGTACTTACTTCATAGGATTGATATAAGGATTAAATTAAATAGCATAAATGGAAAATGCTTAGAAAAGTTCATGACTCGTAAGTTCTATTTAAGTGTTTGACATTATTTTTATCATTCTTTCCACCAAACCAGTGAAATTTAAATGTACTTTGGGGGCTCAGGTTGAGACAGGCATATTTTGGCAGTGGAGTTCTTTCTTGAAGATCAAACATTATGCAGAATCCCCATAAATAAACAGATGAAAGCAGTTTCAACTTAAAAAAATCGTCTCATACATTTAAATGTATACTTTTAAGTAGTGTTAACAACAAGGATGTTTCCACATAAAAATGTATACTTTGGGAGATGATAGTTACAAGCTTCAATTACTCTCAGCTTATTTTTGTATCTATTGTACGGATTTTTGTACTTCATTTTTGTTGTCCAGTGTCAAGAAAATTTTGATTTATACAGCTAAGTAGTTTCAAAAGCATTTTTTTAAAAAAAGCCTTCAATAAAATTGATGCAAAATCTTGAATCAGGAATCTTAAGAATATTTTTTGAAGTAGAATTATTAGAAATATTTAAAAACTGCTTACATTCCTTATGATAAGGTTAAATCAGGAAAAGAACAATATGTGCTCATATGATAATGTTGTGGTACAGCATGCTAGCATTCACTTGTTACTGCATAACTAACTGGAGTGCAGTGAAGGGAGGCATCGACACTGCCTGGCATTTAACTGACTGCTGTGTATATGTGCTCGCAATAATGACCCCTGCTTTCGTGATTTTTTTTTAATTATTATTTTTTGTAAGATTGGCCCTGAGCTAACATCTGTTGCCAATCTTCCTCTTTTTGCCTGAGGAAGATTGTCCTTGAGCCAGTCTTCCCCTCCTTTGTGCATGGAGCATTGCCACGGCGTGGTTTGATGGTGTGTAGGTGTAGACCTGGGATCTGAGCCTGTAAACTCTGGGCTGCCAAAGTGGACTGGTAAACTTAACCACTGTGCCACTGCGCCAGCCCCTGCTTTTGTGATTTTATAGTGTGGACACACACAGGGCTCAATTTGGGTATGCAGAGCCACACTCTTCCTAATCAATGCCATAGGTACCAGAAGTTCAAAGATAATGTGAAGTGGTGGCAGGAGACTTCATGAGGTAAGGAAAAAACCCGAAGTTAACAGAGCAACACAATTATTTAAGTTGGTAGTTCTCCAATGTGATGACTCTGGTATATAACACATTTTAGTGTGATTTATTTGATTACAATTTTTAGACAGTTAAAATATTTATAAAAAAATATGAATCACATGTCTGTGGAATTCCTGAAGCACATCTGTAGAACAATTTAAAAACCACTGGACTAGTATTCTGATTTTACCTAGTGTATAGAATGCTGGTAAGAATCACACTCTCCCTCAAAAGAAGAAAAGGCTGAATAAAATAGAAAAATATAGGGGCCGACCCCGTGGCCGAGTGGTTAAGTTCACGCGCTCCGCTGCAGGCAGCCCAGTGTTTCGTCAGTTTGAATCCTGGGCGTGGACATGGTACTGCTCATTGAGCCATGCTGAGGCGGCATCCCACATGCCACAACTAGAAGGACCCACAACTAAGAATATACAGCTGTGTACCAGGGGGCTTTGGGGAGAAAAAAGGAAAAAAATAAAATTTAAAAAAAAAAAAGAAAAAAAAAAGAAAAATATACCTTGGCTTGAGCCCAGATTGCTGAGGTCACAGAATAAACTGCCTGATATCCAAGAAGGGACAGGTTCTTCCAAGGAAATTTAGAACTTGTAGACTGGCTCACCGGTGGCAGAATACAGCGAGACACCAGGCACTAGAAGCAGTTAAGAATTCAGCTAGGGGCCGGCCCTGTGGCCATGTGGTTAAGTTTGTGTGCTCCACTTCAGTGGCCCAGGGTTTTGCTGGTTCGGATCCTGGGTGAGGACATGGCATTGCTCATCAGGTCATGCTGAGGGGCATCCTACATGCCACAACTAGAGGGACCTACAACTAGAATATACAATTATGTACTGGGGGGTCTTTGGGGAGAAGAATTAAAAAAAAAGAAGAAGATCAGCAATGGTTGTTAGCTCAGATGCCAATCTTTAAAAAAAAGTCAATTAAAAAATAATAATTTAGCTAAATATTTAAGGAATCGCTAAAGGACAATTACAGGCTAGAGTGAGAGTACAGGATTCCTGGGAGCTGCAATCACACCCACTCCCAGACTCTTCTCCTGGGACCTCCACGAGGCGCTAGTGAGAAAGACAGGGGCAGGCTGGGGAACCAGACAAAACCTCTCAACAGGAGAGAACAAGATAAGAAATATTTGAAGGGACAACGGTCAAAATTTTTCCAAAAAGTAATTAAAAACATCAAACCATAAGTCCAAGAAACCTAGAGAAGCCTGAGTAGGATAAATAATAGCAACAATAATAACAACTATAAACTCATATCATATTCAAACCACTGAAAACTAAAAATTAAGAGGAAATCTTAAGGCAGTCAGAAAAAGAAAAGATATTATATACAGATCTTCCTTGACTTATGATGGGCTTATGTCCTGATAAACCCATCATTAAATTGAAAATATCATAAGTCAAAAATGCAGTGAATACACCTAACCTACTGAACATCATAGCTTAGCCCAGTCTGCCTTAAACGTGCTCAGAACACTTACATTAGTCTACAGTTGGGCAAAATCATCTAACACAAAGTCTATTTTAGAATAAAGTGCTGAATATCTCATGTAAATTGATTGAATACTGTACCAAAAATGAAAAACAGAATGGTTGTAAGTGTATTGGTTGTTTACCATTGTGATTGCATGGCTGACAGGGAGCTGCAGCTCTCCACTGCTGCCCAGCATCCTGAGAGAGCATTCTACCACATTTTGCTAGCTTAGGAAAAGATCAAAATTCAAAATTTGAAGTATGGTTTCTACTTAATGTGTATAGCTTTCGCACTGTTGTAAAAGTCTTAAAATCTGAAGTCAAACCATTGGAAGTTGGAGACCATCAGTACAGAGGAACAAAGATAAGAACTATAGCAAACTTCTTGCCACAAACTATGGGAAGCCAGAACACAACGAAGTAACATCTTTCTAGTGATGAAAGAAAACCACTGGGCTAAGACAACTAGTTCTTGGAGTAAAGCCTAGATCCAGCAAGAGTCCTACTAGTAGTTTGGATGCAGCTCCCTTGTGAAGTAACTTTGGAAGAGTATATGTTGTCAGTATATGTTTGGAACAGTATATATATGGTGTCTATATATTTGTTTTGGATATGGCTTAATAATTTACCTAAAAGATCCAATAAACAGACATCATCATACTACCATCCAACTCTATTCTATATGTACGATTTCTTTATGACTGTTGTTTAGTTATAAGCAGGAATGAGTAGTGTATGTAGGTCACAGTATCTTTTTACTCTTCTCAAATAGACTAATAATAGCATACCCACATAGACTCACTGCTCTACCTTCTAAGTGCTTTATACCTATTAAAAGAGACACTATATTACTGTTTGCTTGACAGCTCAAAGAAAATATGCAATAATGTATGCTGTTGATTTTCCTAAACTTACTTTCTACAAGTCATTGGATACTTGACTCCACATCTGAGTAAGAATGTTACTTTTGGAATGACCTTGACATGAGCATACCCAGGACTGCTGGGACATCTAGGCTATTCTATGTAAAACAGAACTTTCTCTTCCTCATGTCTCCTGGGACTGTGGTCACTTTCTATCTGCTTACCCTAGTTTAATTTTTTTTCATGGCATTTATTACTACAAGTATTATATTTTTTATTTATTTGCTTGTCTGTTGTCAGTCCCCTGTACTAGAATGTAAGACAGTAGGGACTTTGTCTCTCTTGGTCATTCACTGCTATAACTCCAGTTTTTGGAATAGTTCCTGGAACTAGAAACTCATTATGTATTTGTTAAATAGATGCACAAATAAAAGGTGACTGCAAGAACAAATAAGAGAAATCTCTTTCACCTAGGGAATGTGTAAACTTAGGGTGAGGGAAGAGCAGAAGCAAATAGAAGTTGAATGCCTGATATTGTGAAAGGGGCTCCACTGGCTTAACTGAGATCACCTAAGATGTTCAGCACAGTCCCCTGAACATTAGCAGACACTCAATGTTATTGATTGTAATTACTGATTGTTGTTCTGATCTCATGAACTCATTTTAACAAACCTGTTAGGGAGCGACGTCAGCATCATGGCACAGTGAGTTCTTCCCTTTGTCTCTCCCTTCTAAGTTACAACTAAATGCACATCATTAACCAGTAGAGGATTTCAGCACAGCACAACAGGACGTCTGACACATCCATATAGCCGTGCATGTGAAGGCAGGGGTCTGGACCCCTGGGAAGCAGCAGAATGAGGTGAGCACACCCCTCCCCTCCCTGGCGGCAGTGATCCAGGTCACAGATCCTCACACAGCAGCCGGCATGACTGTAAGAGGAGATGCGGGCAGCCTGGCACATGCAAACACTTTCGGAGTTGTAGAAGCACTCATGGTGCCATGGCAGCCCCACTCATGGGAATGCTCCCCACCAAGTGATGCAGCTCAGCCCCCGCAAAGGAGCCCCAAGTACAGCTGCTCAGCCAAGTCACCTGTGAGTACAGTGCATGAAAGAAAGAGCCTCTCCCCTCCTGCCAAGTGCACCAGCTCAGAGAGTCCCCTGCTGAGTACAGTGGTCCCACACCAGAGTGACCTGCTGGTGGCAAACAGAAGCCCAGCCTGTGTGTGTGTGTGTGACCTGCCAAGAGGCTGTGGCCAGCGTGCAAATGCAGAGAAGTCCTATTGGCACAATGGGGTGGGATCAGAAAACACAGCTTCTGCTCTCCCCGAGTGGAGGTGGGTGGAATTTGCGACCTGATACTACCACAAATGTGCCAGCAAAGGATCACTTCATCAAACACTATGAAGAACTACAACATCACTTCAGAGCAGAAGGAAAATGACAAGTCCCCAGAAACCAATCCTGAACTCACAGAAATGTACAATCTCAATGACAGAGAAGTCAAAATAGTTATCATAAAGAAACTCAATGAGTTACAAGAAAACTCAGAAAGATAGTTCAATGAAATCAGGAATAAAATTAATAAGCAGAAGGAATACCTCACCAAAGAGACTGAAACTCTAAAAAAAAAAAAAAAACACCAGAAATTCTGGATATGAAAAACACAATTAATGAGATAAAAAATAATCTAGAATCCACCAAAAACAAAGCTGATATTATGGACGGCAGAATTAGTGATTTAGAGGATAGAAATATAGAAATGTTTCAGGTGGAAGGGGAGAGAGAACTAAGATGCAAAAAAAAAAAGATGAAATTCTTGAGAAATATCCAACTCAGTTAGGAAAAGCACAATAAGAATTATAGGTATTCAAGAAGAAGAAGAGAGGAAGAAAGGGGCAGAGAGGTTATTCAAAGAAACAATAGCTGTGTACTTCTTAAGCCTGGGGAAGTAACTGGACTTACAAGTACATGAAACCAATACAATTCCTAATTACAGCAATGCAAAAAGACTTTCTCTGAGGCATATAATATTAAAACTGGCAAGAGTCAATGACAAAGAATAAATACTAAAGGCAGCAAGGTAGAAGAAATTAATCTACAAAGGCACTCCTGCAAGGCTTTTAGTGGATTTCTCAGCAGAAACCTGACAGGCTAGCAGAGAAGGAAGTGATACATTCAAAATACTGAAAGACAGAAACTTTCAGCCAAGAACATCCTATCCAGCAAAACTATCCTATCCTACAGATACAATGGAGAAATGAAAGCTTTCCCAGACAAACAAAAGCTGAGGGAGTTCATCGCCACTAGAACCCCTTACAAGAAATGTTGAAAGGAACCCCCCCCATCTGAAACTAAAAAGAAAAGGTTTACAAAACCTTGAGCAATGGGATAAATAGACAGATAGAATCAGAAAATTGCAGCTATATATCAGAATACATTAGTAAACACTTAATTATAACACAAAAGACAAAGGGAAAGAAAGCATCAAAAATAACTATAAATACTTCAATTTAGTCACAAACTCACAATACAAAAAAGAACAATTAGTGACAACAATAACTCAGAAGGGGAAGAGGAGAGGGATGGAACCTGCTTAGGCTAATGGAGATAAGAGGCTATCAGAAAATGGGCTGTCTCATCTATGAAATCTTTTATACAAATCTCACAGTAACCACTAAACAAAAACTCAGAGCAGAGACACAACTCATAAATAAAAAGAAAACTATCACAGAAAACCACCAAACTGTAATGGCAATCAGAAATACAGGGGAAAAGAAACAATGGAAATACAGAACAACTGGAAAACAGGAGATAAAATGGCAGTATTCAGCTCTCACCTATCAATAATCACTCTAAATGTAAATAGATTGAATTCACCAATCAACAGACACAAAGTGGCTAGACAGATTAAAAAACAAGACCCAACAATTTGCTGCCTCCCAGAAACACATCTCAGCTCTAAAGACAAACACAGGCTCCAAAGGAAGGGATGGAAGATGATACTCCAAGCAAATGGCAAGCAAAAGAAAGCAGATTTTGCCATACTTATATCAGACAAAGCAGATTTCAAGATAAAAAAGACAATGAGAGACAAAAAGGGTCAGTATATTATGATAAAAGGGACATTCCACCAAAAGGACAAAATACTTATGAATACATATGTACCTAACACAGGAGCACCAAATTATATAAAGCAACTATTAACAGAACTAAAGGGAGAAATTGACAGCGATACAATAAGAGTAGGGGACCTCAATACCTCATTTATCAATGGATAGATCATCCAGACAGAAAGTCAAGAAGGAAACAGTGGCCTTAAATGAAATACCAGACCAGATGAACTTTATATATATGACATTCCATCCAAAAACAGCAGAATACATATTCTTCTCAAATGCATATGGAGCATTCTCAAAGATAAACCATATGTTGGAAACAAGGTAAGCCTCAATAAATTTTAAAACACTGAAATCATAACAAGCATCTTTTCTGACCACAATGTAATGAAACCAGAAATCAACTACAAGAAAAAGGCTAGGGAAAGTCACAAATATGTGAAGACTAAACAATATGCTACTGATTAACCATTGGATCAATAAAGAAATCAAAGGAGAAATAAAAAAAATACCTGGAGACAAATGAAAATGAATACAAAACATACCAACTCTTACCAGATGCAGCTGAAGTGGTACTAACAGGGAAATTTACAGCAATACGGGACTAAATCAACAAAGAAGAGAAATCTCAAATAAGTAATCTTAAACTACACTTAAAAGAACTAGAAAAAAGAACAAATAAGAAAGAGGAGAAATTACAACAGATAGCACAGAAATACAAAGGATTATAATACTATGAAAAACTATATACCAACAAATTGGATAACATAGAAGAAATGGATAAATTCTTAGACTCATACAACCTTCCAAAACTGAATCAAGAAGAAATAGAGAATCTGAATAGACCAATCGCAATTAAAGAAATAGGAACAATAATCAAAAACCTCCCAAAAAGCAAAAGTCCAGGACCTGATGGCTTCTCTGGAGAATTCTACCAAACATTCAAAGATTTATTACCTATCCTTCTCAAATTATTCCAAAAAATTGAAGAAGACAGAATGCATCCTGTCTCATTCTGTGAGGCCAACAATACCCTGATCCTGAAGCCAGACAAGGACAACACAAAGAAGGAAAATTATAGGACAATATCACTGATGAACATAGATTCAAAAATCCTCAACAAAATATTGGCAAACCGAATACAGCAATACATTAAAAGGATCATACATAGTGATCAAGTGGGATTTATACCAGGGATGTGGGGATGGTTCAACACCCACAAGTCAACCAATATGATATACCACATTAATAAAATGAGGAATAAAACCACATGATCATCTCAATAGATGCAGAGAAAGCATTTGACAAGATCCAACATCCATTTATGATAAAAAAAAACTCTCAATAAAATGGGTATAGAAGGAACACACCTCAACATAGTAAAGGCCATATATGACAAACCATCAGCCAACATCACACTCAATGGGGAAAAACTGAAAACCATCCTTCTGAGAACAGGAACAAGATGAGGGTGACCACTCTCATCACTCCTATTCAACATAGTACTGGAGGTTTTAGCCAGAGCAATTAGGCAAGAAAAAGAATTAAAAGGTATCCAAACCGGAAAGGAGGAAGTAAAACTCTTGCTGTTTGTGGATGATGTGATTCTATATACAGAAAACCCTAAAGAATGCACCAGAAAACTGTTAGAACTAATCAATAACTACAGTAAAGTAGTTACCTTTACAGTAAAGTAGTTTTTGCAGGGTACAAAATCAACTTACAAAAGTCAGTTGCATTTCTATACACTAATAAAAAACGAGCAGAAAGAAAAGTCAAGAAAGTAATCCCATTTAAAATTGAAACAAAAAGAATAAAATACCTTGGGATACATTTAACCAAAGGGGTGAAAGACTTATACAGTGAAAACTAGAAGATGCTATTTGAAGAAATTAAAGATGATATACAGAAATGGAAAGATATTCCATGCTCCTTCACTGGAAGAATAAACATGGTTAAAATGTCCATATTACCCAAAGCAATCTACAGATTCAATGCAATCCCAATCAGAATTCCAATGACATTCTTCATGGAAACAGAAGAAAGAATCCTAAAATTTATATGGAACAACAAAAGACCCTGAACAGCCAAAGCAATCCTGAGAACAAAGAACAAAGCTGGAGGCATCACAATCCCTGACTTCAAAATATACTATTAAAGCTATAGTAATCAAAATAGAATGGCAGTGACACAAAAAAGACACACAGATCAATGGAATAAAATTGAAAGCCCAGAAATAAAGCTGCACATCCAAGGACAGCTAATCTTCAACAAAGGAGAAAGGAAAGGCTTTTCAACAAATGGTGTTGGGAGAACTGGACAGCCACACGCAGAAGAATGAAAGTAGACCATTATCTTACACCATGCACAAAAATTAATTCAAAATGGATTAAATACTTGAACATAAGACCTGCAACCATAAAACTCCTAGAAGAAAATATAGGCAGTGCACTCTTTGACATCGGTCTTAGCAGCATCTTTTCAAATACATGTCTACTTAAGCAAGGGAAACAACAGAAAAACAAATAGGACTACATCAGACTACAAAGTTTCTGCAACAGAAATGAAATCATGAACAAAATGAAAAGACAACCCACCAACTGGGAGAAAGTATGCGCAAATTATATATCTGACGAGGGGTTAATTTCCAAAATATATAAAGAACTCATACAGTTCCAACAAAAAAAAAAACAAGTAACCTGATCAAAAAATCAGCAGAGGATATGAACAGACATTTTCCGAAAGAATATATACAGATGGCCAACAGGCACAAGAAAAGAAGTTCAACATTACTAATTATGAGCAAAATGCAAATCAAAACTACAATGAGATATCACCTTACACCTGTCAGAATGGCTATAATTAACAAGACAAGAAATGACAAATTTTGGAGAGGATGTGGAGAAAAGGGAACCATCATACACTGCTGGTGGGAATGCAAACTGGTGCAGCCATTATGGAAAACAGTATGGAGATTTCTCAAAAAAGCAAAAATAGAAATACTGTAAGATCCAGTTATCACACTACTAGGTATTTATCCAAAGAATATGAAATCAACAATACAAAGAGATCTATGCATCCCTAAGTTCACTGCAGCATTACTCACAATAGTCAAGATGTGGAAGTAACCCAAGTGCCCATCAACTGATGAATGGATAAAGATGATGTGGTATATATATATACAATGGAATACTACTCAGCCATAAAAACAGACAAAATGGTCCCATTTGCAACAAGATGGATGGACCTTGAGGGTATTATGTTATGCGAAATAAGCCAGACAGAGAAAGACGAACACTGTATGATTTCACTCATATGTGGAAGATAAACACATGGATCAGGAGAAGAGATTAGTGGTTACCACAGGGGAAGGGATAGGGGAGCGCAAAAGGAGTAAAAGGGTACATATATACGGTGACGGATAAAGTCAGATTATTGGTGATGAGCACAATGTAGTCTATACAGAAATTGATATATAATAATGTACAGTTGAAATTACACAACGTTACAAACCAATATGGCTCAATAAAATAAAAAAAATAATTAAAATACATGTAAAAGCAAACAAACAAAACAAACCTGTGAGGATGCTACCATTTTCCGGTTTTGCAAATTCAGAAAGGTCAAAAAACACATCCGTGTTTACAGAGTTAGGAAATGGTGGAGCTGAATCCACCCAGGTGTGGTGGACCCCAGAGCCCATGCCCAGCGGGGGGAAAGAGAACACTTTCTGAAAGGGTCATGGTCTACCTCCTTGAAGCCCGCTGCTCGCACTCATTATTAGTTCATCTTGCCTCCTGAGGGCTAAATTATGATCTTTAGTTGAATAAAATCGAATGAACTTTTATTATGTCATAAAACATAGGCTCTTTCCTCCAAATTTGGGTTTTTATTTTTGCTTTCTAACTTGTTTGATCCAACACGCCTAACTTTAAAGTCAACAAGGTAAAAAATGGGCTTTACTAAAGCTACCAGAAAAAAATCCAATTTTCTCAAGCCCTCTAAAAACTACAGGTCCACACCATAATAAATCAACCTGTGCTTGAAAGCACAAACTGTATATACTGGCACCCAATTCAGCTAAGATAAAAATGACAAGTCCTTCAATGATAAATTGTCCTCCTCATATTATCCAATGGAAATACTCATATTGTCCAATACCTACAAGCAATTAGAAGGATTGAGTTTAACTTTCAAATTAAAAGGCCATTAAAATGGAGCCCAGTCCCCCAATCTGTCTATGAAAAATATTCAGAGAACGTTCTTAGTCTTAAAACTTGGGAGGAATATGGTATGTAGTCTCAGATTTCCTTTTATCATGGAGCCATTTGGCCAGCTATTTGGAACTATAGACTACAAGAAACTGGGATAAAATGAAACGGAAAACTATGCAGGATCTTTTAAAAGTTATTTATCAGTTATACATCATCAGTCAAGGACAGTCAAACATGAGAGCAAATCTGCCCCCTACCCCCACCCCAGACCACAAGCACCAGGCCTAGGAAAAGAGGTACTGAACGCCTGGCAGGATACCTGCATTCCAAATCTCTGCCTTCTCACTGCTACCGACACTGGGAAAGATGTGCGCTTACACAGGAGTCTCAGCCTAAGTCCACTGTTCCCTCACCAGGTGTGCAGTGTGTCCATTATTTCCCCAACCGTGGTTGGGCCTGATGAATTCTACAACCCCTCAAGGGGAGATGTTGGTAAGTTCCATATAATAAAGCAGACATTAGATGTCTACCAGTACTATCTGGGAAATATAATTTAAAACATCAAAATAAGCAAAATAAAAAAGAAGAATCTGCACATGTATTTATACCTGTATAGTTCAGATTTCTATTTTATATGAATATATGGTTTAATATTTAGAAGGAGACAATCATATTGAGACGGGATCTGCAGAATTAAGGTATTAAAATAGACCGTTTTTTGACTTTGCATACACACACAAATGAGTGTTTATCTATTGACCTCTTACTAAAAATGAATTCTCAAACCAGTACTTAAAAGTTTTTAACACACACTAATTGCTTACAGAGATCACAGAGCACAGAGAGAGAGAGAGATTCATTTCCTTTATGCTGTGTCTACATAATCCTCCTAATTTCTTACAGAATTCACTGAGTTCTAAAACAGATCTTAAAATCCAAACTTCAGCTTTCATCATTCAGGTGGCCTCATTTTTCCCTTCATCTCTCTTAATAATTGTCATTCCATCCATTACTCCTATAGTTCTGCACCTAATTTTGTGACTAGATAAAAGGGAAGCTTTTAGTGCTTTCTGTGCAGCCCAAATTCTCTGGCCTGTTTCTGGCTCTCAGCTTTTACTGCCAAAGGCGTGAAGATCAAAAGATGCTCTTTGCTGAAGTGTTTACTGCCTGGTAACATACCATCTCACAACAAAGGAGTTCATTATTTACATCTAACATGAAAGAAAAGTTCCAAAGTATAAAGGCCTGCATCAGACAGATACAAACGGTAGAATTTTCTTGCCCCACACTCATGAAAACTCACATCATTAACACCCTGTCAATCCAAATGTCCTCAAGAG
Organism: Equus quagga; assembly: GCF_021613505.1. Taxonomy (NCBI): domain Eukaryota; kingdom Metazoa; phylum Chordata; class Mammalia; order Perissodactyla; family Equidae; genus Equus; species Equus quagga. The sequence continues at coordinate 4,744,436 of NC_060270.1, read as the reverse complement.
CAAAGAGCATCCCTCAGGGAGCAGGGTGCAGCTCTAGCTTCCTTCTGCAGTTCCTTGGCTTCACCAATCCCTTCAATCTTCCCCAACAGGGTGGTGACACGGGCTCATTTCACAAGCACAGAAAGATCTCGCGACAGTCTGTGGAAACACGAACCACTATTTACACTGGAAAGAATGACTGGGAGCAGCTGTGCCCAGCAGTAGACAGAATTAGAGGCAGAAAATGGGGCAGTGTCGCCAATCTGTTATTACTGTAGTAACTAATGGAGAGGAACAAAATGGATTACTAGCACTAAATCAAACTGGGGGGGTTTCCAACGCTGCTGTAGGACATTGGCTTCTCATGGTTTATGATATCATCAGACTTCTTGATGAATTTACAATCTGGTAATCCTGCCATGGCATTAGTTTTCCACACGCAAATCCCTGGAATCTAAGTCAATTCGACAAATGAACAGGACTAGGGAACTCTACTGGGTCAAGTTTATTCCAACTTAAGAGAAAGCAAAGACTTGTTGTCTTTCTATTCCTTATCTAATTTATTAAGTCCAAGAAAAGACAAGTTTGAATGGCACCTTTCCCCAGACTTTGCATATTTATCGATACTTTTTATGTCTCTGCAATACTATTATCCTGTTCCTGTCAGAACTGATTCCCTCTCATTAATAATATTCACACTCATTCACTTACTGCTTAACCAGATTATATTACTGATGTTTAACCATTTTACCCATCTGTTGACTGCACTCCTTGTCAGTGTACTAATTATATGCCTAATCCACATCTGTCATCTAGACTACATACACCTAGGAGCTAGGTGTACACGATTCTGCCTGTATAAGGCTCGCCAACAGCGTGTGCAGGTGGCTTTTTAGGATGCCCTAAATCCAGCGGCTCCAACATGATCATTCATTCATGCCCGGAGGCTGCTCTGCCCCCTTTTATGGAAATTACGTCGCAGGGAGAGGGCTGCTCTCGGCAGTTGGAGTCAGGTGCCACAGACCCCACTCCAGACCTTCCCACAATTCCACAGGGTAAGGCCCTGATGAAGTCACCTAGCCCAAAGCTACAGTCCACCCAGGCTTCTGTCCCCACACTCAGGTACTGACCTAGACCAAGGAATGGCCACAGGACAGATACTGATGAGGGAAGTAGCAATTTTGGAAGTGAGCCTCAGAGAGATCAAGGGAGGCTAACATATTTTCAACTGCATCTCCTGTGAGACCTGGTTCCTAAATCCCACACCTGTATTTCTACCTGGATTCTACAGACATCTCATACTCGAAAAACAGAAAAAGAAGACTCCATCTCTCCTCCCAAATCGACTACTTTGCTTGCATGATTGTCTCAGTTACTGGTTCCTAGTTGCAGCAACCCACACTCTAGAGACACCAAAGCCTGTTGCACTCCCTCCTCTTCAGTGGCCTGGCTGGGACCATTGCCAAACCCCATTCTTTCACACGGATGACTACAACGGCTTGCTAACTCATCTTCCTGCCTCGAGTCTTTTCCCTCTTAATTGCATCCTTACAGACATTTATCTATAATTTGCTTATGGCACTTTGTTGCTTAAAATCTTTCAATGGCTGGCTATAACACGGAGAATAATGTTTAAGTTCTTTAAAATGGTAAAAAGTCCTTCAAGACCCACCCCAGCTTCTGACTTATCTCTGTCACTCTCTATTCCAAACTCTACTTCTCCCACTATGCCAATTCGTGTCCTTTCTGAAGAATGTCTTGTCATTTTCTGAGTAACTGTGTTCCTTGCTCTTCCTTAAATTCCTGTGACCCCATATGTACAATGTCTAGAATTTCCTTCCTTGCTTGTCTACTAGTAAACTCCTACAAGGAAATCAGGGACACATCAGGTTCCAGTTAAACAAGGAGGCAAAGAAAGTATTCTGCTATTAAGAAGTTTGAGAGTGAATGAAGGACAACACAACAGAAAGGAGTGGGGAAGCACAGAGCATGTAGATACGACACTTGAGGAATGACTAGTGAGCCACGTTCATTTCCTTTACGGCATTTATCTCAGTTTACTATACACCTGAGAGGAGTTCAGTCTCACACCTCCTACATCATAAGGCTTAAAGGGCAGTGGGGGTAGGGTGGGCATTCCCTACTCAGAGACAGACTGCAGGCTCTGGAGGCACACTGCCAAGGCCTGAAACTGGGCTCTCTACTGCTTATCAGAAGACCTTGAGGAGGTGACTTATTATTCCTGCACTTCCAATTCCTTAGAGGCTATACGGTAATCTACTTCAGAAGGTAGTTTTGAGAATGAATGAGTTAATATATGCAAAGTATGAGGTTGAACAGTATAGGTTGAACATTTTTATAGGTCAAAATGCTCAAATGTCAGCTAGTTCCTATGGATCCAACCAAACATTTAAAGCAATGCCCAATAAATAGCATACACTCAAAAAGTGTTGTTATTTCTCCTAGATGCTTCTAAACCATTACATCCTAAGGCCTCTGGTGTAACAGCACCTCATTTGTTGAGGTTTATATCACCCAATGGTCTTTTCTCAGTGACGTCCCCTTATGAATCTCCTGGTTCCTTTACAACAAGACTAAGGCACTGGGCTACAACCTTTAAAACGTATCCCTTGTCCTCTCACCATCCTGAGTGGCTTCAGTATCCATGTGGACAACCCATCCAATTCCTCCCTTCTTCACCTCCACGGTCACCCACATCAAGGTCCTACCCTGGAATTGATCATCAAGTGGGGCTAGGCTGCCTCCCATCCAATATCCAAAGATGACCACAATCTCTGATTCTTTCAGTCCTCTCTTGCCTTTGCTCTCACTACTTCTGCTCTTCAATCCCAGGAAAACTATAGTTTCTTGACCCCTCTCCTGGCCTTACTTCTTTACCCAGCATGTCTCATCACCCAAATCACTCTCTCACCAATATCTTCAATTACATTGAACCTCTGTCCTTTTGCTTCACTTGTTTAATAAAACTTCAATACAGGATTAATTCAAAAATAGACTTTCTGTATTTCTAGACCCAGCTGTTCAGCGCAGTTGGAGAAAATCAGCTTTCAGACTGATGCCACTATAAATTTGCAGTCCTCAATATCAAGTAGGCAATCAACTCTGCTCAGTCTCTTACTCATCCTTGCTTAGCTTGCTCTTATTTTACTCAGCAACATTTCAAAACTGTCATCATGCTTGAGATCCCAACCAAAGCCTCATCCTCCTCAGCACATGACATCATCTTCTACTTCAATGAGATAATTACACACACATTATCTCAGCAGCCTTCCCCTCACCTTCCTAGACCTCTCTGGACCTATCATTGCATGCTTCCTTCCAGTTCAGAGGATGAGGTCTCCTTTCTCTGGTTCAAGGCCCTGCTCTTCACTTATGGCCCCAATCTTCTCTCATCTCTCCTAAGACCTTGTTCCATCAGTCATCCCCTTGATTTCCTAAATCTTCAACCTCTCACTGCCTATTTGCTCTTTCCCCTAAGCCCAGAAGCCTATTTAAATCTTTCATCATATTAAAGTATTCTTTTCCCTTCTTGAACCTGGGTTGCCCCCTACAAACCACCCCCTTTCTTCTCTTCTAAGCTAAGTGACTTGAAGGACAGGTCTGTGCTATCTCAGCTTTCTCACCCTTCCCAATTACTCTACAACAAGCCACAGTCTGACTTCTGCTCTGGCTATTGCACTGAAAACTTCTCTCATGAGCCCACCTTATCTGATGGACATGTATCAAATCTCTCTTCTGGGCCAGCCCAGTGGCGCAGTGGTTAAGTTCGCACGTCCTGCTTTGGTAGCCCGGGGTTCACCAGTTCTGATCCTGGGTGTGGACCTACATACCACTTGTCAGGCCATGCTCTAGCAGGTGTCTCACATATAAAGTAGAGGAACATGGGCATGGATGTTAGCTCAGGGCCAGTCTTCCTCAGCAAAAAGAGCAGGATTGGCAGCAGATGTTAGCTCAGGGCTAATCTTCCTCAAAAAAAAAAAAAATCACTCTTCTATTTTTTTCTTATTTCTCTGTATTTTCCTTTCCAGTCTCCCTCAAGGGTTCCTCTTCTTTTGTTTGCCCCTTAAATGTTTATATTCCTCAAGGCTTCACCCTTGGTGCTTTGCTCATTCTACATACTCTGCTTGTGCGATTTCACTTGCCCTTGATTTTAAATACCACTGACAGGGGTGACTTTCAAATGTGTATTTCCAGCCCAGATTCTCTCTCAATGCCTACCACATTTATTTACTTGCATAGGCCCACTGGGACTTAAACCCAACATATCACTCATTCAGTTTTTCAAAAAATATTCATTGATCATCTATACTTCATACTAATATTCAGCAGTAAACATATTCAGCAGTAAACAAGAGAGTAAGATAGGCCTTTTATCTTATGCCTTGTTTCTTTCTTAAACTTTAGGCTATAATAATACCAAATTTTCTGTAGTTTGCTGCTTTCTGTTAAAAGAAGACTAAACACTGGAGGTCTTTGAACACGCTAATCTTCTAGCCTGGAATTCCCTTTCCATATTCTTTTCAATTTTTAAGACTTTAGGAGAAGTCTTGCCCTCCAAAAAGCCTTCTCTAAATTCCCATGCTGAGCTAAGTGTCCTTAAGTCACTGCATTGACCAGGATGTGCTAAAACTATCTATTTGCACATGTCTTCCCCAGCGGATCTCTGGGGCAGGACTTATATCTCTCCAAAGAACAGCCGACTGCTTGGTACAGAGGTAATACACATTTGGGATTACTCAGCTACATGCAATTTTTCCCCTCTTTAAACACCCCAAACAGCGTGCTACTTTTCTAACCCTCCCTAGGACTGCCGCACGCATCTAATTATAAATCCCATCCTCCTCTCCTTGCTAACACCAGTTTAACTTTCTTGAGCATGCTGTGCCTCTTCATTCTTCACACTCCTCAAAATCACATATATAACAGGCACTCAAGAACTACTGATTGAATTGAGCTGAAATGAACAGAAAAAAACACTCCCATATTTATATCTTCTATCTGTGGAATCCTTTAGTGGTGTTGTGTAGTTCATGGATAAGATTTCCCAGTGTCTTTCTGCCACAACCAAGGTCTAAAAGAGTGCTATCAAAGATGTTCTGACTGTTCTTCAAGCTCTAGATGTGTCATGAGAGACCACTCTGATCATATATATGAGATCCCCCAACCATGTATGCGGACTCATCATATTTCCTCAGTTCACAAAATAAGGAGGAAAGATGGGATTCTTAGTGGAATAAAAAATTCATTTGACCCACTGGATCACTATGTACTATCTGTCTTCCTGCAATGCATTAAATTCAGGATATTCTGGCCCACGTTCATTTCCAAAAAGTGAATACTTATATTCACTTCTCATAAGAAGCTTCACTCTCAATGTATATAAAATTCTTTGAGCTCTCTGTGACAGAATGATGTAAACACAAGACATTATTACTAACACTATCCTCTAGATAACCTTGTGAGGTAAGTATTAATGTCAGAGGGAATATTATTTTACAGGCAGAGAAGTCAGCTGATTTGCACAAGGTGAGAGGTAATGGTAAGAGCCAAGAAAATATTCCAAGAGTCCTGTGCTTATATCTACTGCCAGACCTAATCTAATCTTTTCAAAAAGTTTTTCTTAGAGTGTGAAGAGAATCTAAGAACTCTATCCTTTCTTTCTTGGACTGTTCTTTCCCCATCCTTCTTTCCCTCTTATCAATTTTTCCTTATTAAAAGGGAACCAAAAGAGAACGCAATGGTCACCTAGCAGCCATCCAACCCCTTTCCTGTGCAGCATCTGGGGTAGTAGAGAGGTTCAGTCAGGCACTCCCCATCTAACTTCTATCCAAGGCTCTCAATCAAGGCAGCTCAGAGCTCTGCCAGCTTGAGTCAGTTCAGTTCAAGTACATCGCTATGTTGTCCAAGTACAGCATGCTCCACTGAATTCATTCTCTTCAGTTATGTCTCGTACAGGTGCCCCATACAACTTAACAGAGATCCACTCTCCAAATAGTTTTTCAAATCTGACACAGTACATTTATTAGAATGATTCTCTTAAGTTTCTAAACTCTTTAGGTGGGCCTTGCGCAACAGCAATCGTTTATGGAGAAACAGAAATCTGTCGGCCTGAACTATTGCTCGCTCCATGTCCTAAAGCTTTACGTAGCCACCCTCACCCCGCCCCTCACACCAAAACATCTGTTATCTGGAAGGATGCAGGACTTAGGCTGAGAAGGAGAAGAAGAAAGAGAATAAGAAAGTGAAGAACATAAAAAGAAGGAAGATGAGAGGGAACAACACTTTTCTTTGTAAACAAACAAACAAAAACACCAAGTAACTTGTTTCTTATATTTAGGGAGAGGTACTGATATGTTTAGATTCTGGGGACGGGCATAAAACATCACTTATTAATAAATGATTAAGGATTGACTGTATACTAAGTACTGGGGATACAAAGACGAATAGAAATGTCAACCATCACAATTCACAGAGATAATAGCTCCAATTGCTAGCAGGCATTTTGCAATGAAAACACAGAGGAGGGAACTTGAAAAATGAGTGGGACTTCATTTTGTCTTTTTTAACCTCAGTCCAGGTAGGCAGCACAGTCTAAAAGGAAGATTTGTAACCTAGAGATGACAGATTGAGTTTCCCTGGGATAAAGACCACATCTTCTTTCCTACTGGTTCGCACACAATTAGAACATCCACTGGGGTTCTGGTAAATGGTTAACAACTGGCTCTGTGGGAAAAAAATCCTGATTTGTAGCGTTTGTCAGTTTCCATGGTGCAAATATTCCCTTGATCGCTGATTTCAAGCTACCAACAAGACATCACTGAATAGGAGTAGGGAAGAGAACAGACATAATCTCAAGAGCACAATGTAGTAAACTAATTAGCAAGTTGGTGAGTTTTGAGCACTTGTATCTTTGTTTTCCAGAACTTGTCTATTTAATCGCGATTGAAATAATTTAATTTTTAATAATGACTATGTTTAATAAACAGCTCACAAAGTTCTTGAAAATATAACAGTCACCAGCCAATAAAGACCAGTTCCAACATACCACTGGACTCACAGCCTAGCCATGCCAGGGGACAGAGGTAGGAATCCAGATCCATGTTTATTAAAAAGCTGTTCCTCGCTTCACTCCCTGCTGTGCTCTCCCTGTCCTACCCCAGACCAAGTTCAGAAACAACTATGCCCCTCTCTTCCCTCTCTTCTGCCTCCAATGACCCTCAGTAACTTACACCACCCCTCCAACAGGAAGAGAGACCTTGCAGCCTCGTGCTGAGGCACCAGTGACTGGGTTTGCTGATCACTGTTAACCTTATAAACACTGCATAAATGGGGCTACTGTTACTACTGTTACTCAGCACCCCATCCCCTACAGTTTGATTTAAGATGCCACCATATTTAAATTTCAAGCTTCAGAGTATTCACAGTATCAGCAGATTTTCAGGTAACGCAGGATGGGAGGTGCAGAAAGGAAGGGCCACTGGTAAGGGAGCCTATTTCACGCCAAGAGAGAGGTCCCGGCACTTTCAAGCTCCCAAGCTCAACCTATGCCGCCTGCTTAGGTGCCTTCCCAATCTCCTTTTGAGTTCAGAAACAATTCTCTAAGGATTTATTTACTCATAAATTGTGAAAATTTTATTTATCTCTTTTAAAAGATATTGTGAGAGATAGCCCTGTAAATATCCATTTCTCTGTTAAAACACAAACACATCCAGAAAAGTACCTGAGAGAAATTCAGAGCTACAAATTTATTATTTATCTCAATTCTAAAGGTCTGGAAAATCAGTCAGGAGCTTGAGATAACATGGTGCTATATCCATAGACCACATTGTGCCAGAAGGAGCACACGCCACAGCTCCTGACTGAGTAACACACAGTACAACAGCCTACACTGATAACAACTTCTTGCAATCTTTTATCCCTGATAAAAAATTATAAAACTCTCACATAGATGAAGAACACAAGAAAGAAGGTCAAGAACTGCTTAGCCTCGAAAGAAAAATACCTAATGTACTTGTTGTTTCACAATTTAAGCTCTAATCTCTTACCTCATGGTGGGGTCTAAGTGATATGTTTGGCTAATAGGATTTAAATTTCTTCAGAAAACATGCTCCTGGACCAATGTAATCTTTCAAGGTAATTACCAGAAAATATAGTTATTTACAAATTAATTTTATAAATTTATAATTTATCATAATCTACTTATAGATACGTAGATTTTTCTATATATATTAGGTACTCCAATAAATACAATGAAAAGGGTCATGTTTCCTTTCTGTTTGAAGAACAGTTTCCACACACAGTCTTTTAAAGCCAGGGAAGTTACCGTGTCTGTGTGTGATGGGACTGGTGTTCCCCTGATCTACTGTTAACTCAGAGAAGCATTTTCGATTGTTGCTGGAAACTCAGTGGATGAGAGGGGTATGAAGATATGATCCCCCGGGCAGCCTGGCAGTGCCTGGGCCAGTCAGTGGCCTGGAGGACTCCTTGCTTCAGCTGTCTCCCAAAAGCCTCCTGTTTACCCTGATGTCCTGAACAAACACCACCATTTTCTCTGTGAGCCACAGTGGGAAACACAGGCTGGGGAAGCACCAGCTCAGGGAACACCAACTTCCTTCTGGGCCCTGACACACACACAGATCACTGTAGGAGCCTGATTCATTAAGCTGGTCTGCGTGATATGGTGCAAAGAACAGAGGTGGGAATAAGATTTGGGTTGTGCCTCAGGCTTCCTCCTACCTAACCCTGAACCCTGAGCAGATCACTTTTCCTGTCAGGACCTCAATGGTCTCAGCAGTAACAAAGCTGACTGGCCTTAATTTTCTTTAAGGGCCCCTCCAACTCAAGACCCGAATGCTCATGAGCACCATCCGCCTCATATGGGCTAGGTGCTGTAAGGGAAACTTAGAGTAGACACATACACTGGTCCCTATACCAAGGAAGTGTACTCCAGCTAGAGATGAGATCATCAACGAAGACAAACAGTAATGAGTAAAAGTAAAATGAGTTTGAAGGACTGAGAATCATCATTGCTTGCAGTACCTCAATGACACTTCCTATTGGGCATATAAATCTATAGTGTGACTTTGCATCACACAAGTAGTCTACGACCCCTGCTTTTATTTAATCATGCAATAGAATAATCATCATGTTCAAATATTCAAATGTGCTAAAGATTATAAAGTCATGTGAACTTAAGAGATCAGCTTCACCTTGGTTGCACCTACGAGCTCTGGCCTGGCCTATTGAACATTTTCATTATGACACATTTTAATTAAGTCATTAACAAACTGATGCATGTTCAGATAACACTGACCAAGGCAAGGAGGAGTGCTAAGAGTCCTCTGAAAAAAAATTCAAACATTCCACCCATTCAACATTCTTTGCTATTTTTCCAACCCTTTTAAGCAGTTGCTCCTGTCTCACTTCTTTTTGGACCCACAGAGGCCTAATCCCCTTACTCCTCTGCTAGATCCTTAGGCATCAGCCCACTCCTATTTTCACTTCTTTTCCCATCCAAAGTAGGCTCCATGGGTCATCTTCATCCCTACTTATCTTCGTCCCTTCTGTCCCCAAGAAGCACTCAACACAGGATCAATCAACCTTAGAGAAAGACCACATGTGTTTGAAAACTGGGGCAACTGTGCATTCATGGCTGCCAGCACCAGCTGGCGTGGCCTGGAAAAGCTGCCGGGCAACTCCGTCTCCCTAGGACTAAGGGTACTTCAAACCTCCTCTGGTTCACAGTTACCCTAATTATCCCATCCTCTCTAGGCAGGCTAACCCCTCTTTGACAGTGGCAGGGGACAGGGAGATCAACTGAGGCTGCAGGCAGCCACAGCTGCTAGTAAACCAAGGCCAACCCCTAAAAGCCACCAGGAGAGTGATCTCCTCCACGTAGTGATGCCAGGGGAAGGTGTGAAATGTGGATTTGTGAATACTGACTTTATTTTTGCTGGTCACGACCACACCAGTGAATGTGCAGCTGTGACCATGATCAACGGGCAGGAACCATGTCTAAAGACATCTTTAATTTTGCAGGTTCAGTCCATCTCTTTTATCTATTACTTAAATCTTTCCCTACATGTTCTCAGAGCCTGGAATCAAATCCTAGCTCTGCCACTTAGCTTTCTAACCTCTGATAAGTTATTTAAATTCTCTGTATCTGGGGACAATACTTTCCTCATAGAGTTGATGTGGGTATTAAATTTGTTAGCGTAACAGGGCCAAGCCCATAGTGCTACATAAGTGATTGCTCTTACGATTATTCTTGTTGTCCTATGGACAGAAGTCACCCAAATTTTCTCACAGCCATAAGAATGTTAAAATTGTATTATCTCTTTCTTCCTCTTGTTTCTCTAAATATATTGTTGATGGAGACATGGTCTTGCTACTGAATGAGCCATATCCAATCCTAGTGATTGAATACATTCTTTCTATAACAACAAAACGTAACACGCAAAATACTTTCAAACCTATGTGACCTCAAACAGAACCCGTTATGTTTCCCATAGCTATTGTGTAACCAAGAGAACAATAAATACCCTTCCTGATCAGGACTATCCATCATTTTCCACTCTCCTGTAATGTCTGACCCATCTCCCCACCCATCACCTGTCAGCCCTACTTTCTACTCCAGCACTTCTGCATCTTTATCCCCACTCACCACCTCCCCAGTTAGTGCCTCACCTAGACTAACCTGCCCTCACTTCCCTGAACTCCCCATGTACTCTCTTTTCTCACCTTCAGCCTTTCCAACAAGCAAGTCCTCCTACCTAGAAAACCCTCCTACTCTCATTTATCTTGCTCCCTTGGGTAACTCGAAGTAAGTACTCTTCTGGACTTTGATTATATGGTGCATCCTCCAGAAAACTTTCCTTGACACCCTCAATCGCCAATCACCATGGCTGAATTTAGTGGCCCTTTTACAGCCCTTATCCCTCTATTATTAATCAGACCAGCAGTTCCCCGAGGGCAAGGATCACAGGCTACTTTGTCCTCGCTGCTTCCCCAGGTTCCAGCTGTGTGTAACAAATACATAGTGTGTACTCTGCAAGCAGACAAATAAACCATAACATAAGAGAACAGCCTGACAGACCTAGATGTTTGACACATAAGAAGGGCACAAGGCAAGATCACTGTCATTGTCTTGACCTACAAATATCATGAAAGGAGAAGAATATTTATTCTATTTAGCTTCAGAAAAAGACATCACGACCAATGGTGTAGGCTCTGGGGAGCCACATTTCAAAATAACACAATGAAGAACTTTCTAAAATGTAGAGCATGAGATACTTTGGCCAGTATTCAGCTGCATATAACTGGGGGTTCACACAGGAGCTGGCAAAAATGAACTGGGTGGTGCCTAGACTCCTTGCAAAGTTAAGATTTTATGATTCATAAAATTCTACTTCTGGGCAACTGGGTATGCATATGTAGGATAAGAGTCACCCTGGATACATAAAAAAGAAGATCAAAGGTTACAGATAAATGTCACCATGGGCCTGCCACACCATGGAGTACTGGAGCAAAAGAACAGTCAGAGGATTGTAAATAAAATAAAGTAATCCAACCCCAAACCTAGCCTTTCAACACAGGGACAAGACCGGCAAGAGGCAATCCAGGTCCCCTGGGGCATTCTGCACACTACCTCTCTCATCCTGGAGGAGGCAATTTAACTTTACAACTTTCAAGAAACTTCCCATTAGAAGTGGTTTCAACTTTAGATTTATTGCATTTTCCAAGGTTACGTCATTTGGGCAGTGCATAATCCAGAGGGACTCAAGGGGCCACATTGTAAACTGTTACAATAAATATTAATGAATATCGTGCCTGATAAAACGTGCAATCTACACACAAGCACGCACACATGCACCCACACAAAAAGGGACTTTTCACCTTATATGGTTACTTTAAAAAATCGATTTTTTTTACATTCCACTTTGTTGGTCTGACAAATATGCAGAGTACATCTACTTTAAAAACGTTAACCACACAACAATATATAAACGGTGGTTCAGAGCTAAGAGCACATAATTTGACATGGATTCAGACAGTAAGTAAACATAAAATGAATAACAGAAACTACTACATCATCCGGAAGGAAGCATGAACAATAGCGTTCGATGTGAAAGTTATCCTCCCACCCCCATCCCAGCACCTCAGCTCCCCAGCCCAGAGGGCAAGGTAATGATTAGGAGACAACCAAGGTGACCGGAAGAGGGAGGAGGGATGGAGGAAGGGGCCCAAGAATGATTTGGGCAAGACCTGCAGGAGATGGGGAGGAGGGGAGGCAATCTCATTTTACACTGTTCCCTCAGGCAGCTCCATGGGCTTTCATATTCCTCACCGCAAATGCTGCATCTATAAGAGTTCAGAATCTCAAACACCTGGGCTGTGTAACTGAGGAGCACCTGTGGAAAGAGGGCTAGGCTAGGAGTTAGTCTTTGCATTGATATTATTATTATTATCTAGGTCCTGTCACTTAACTTTTCTGAGCCTTAGTTTCCTCATGTGTAAGACGGGGATCCTAAAACCTGGCTCATAGTGTTGTTGAGGGGAATAGCTAAAACCAAGTGTGCAAAGGTGACTAACCTAGCTAGAAAAACACAGAAACCCTCAATGATTTCCTCTCTTTGGAGAGAAAAGGACTACTTCCATCTCTGGTACCTGGGCAGGTTGACCTGCCACTATGTTTCTAATATTGAACTTGGCTCAGGTCACGGTGGAACCCATCAGTATAAAACTGAGAAGCATGATGCTATCTACACTGTAGACAATTAAAGTCTGAAGGAAGTAGGGAGGCAGGAAAAGATGAAAGGTGAAAGAAAGAACTAGGCATAATCCCAACCTTTCTTTCTGCAACAGGGACAGACATGTGCCCTCAATGCCACTCCCCTGCACCTCCTAGGGGCAGTCTGAGTCTTATTCCTACCACAGTGAATGAGCTGGGGTCTCAGCCAGAGAACCATGCTCACAATCTTACTGCTGGTAACTCTAAAAGAATTATATAATACAATTCCTTCCTTTAATTGTTGTCTACACGATTATCTCACACCCTCTGGGAGCTAATTTGATAATTTACCGGAGACTCACGATTGCTCTACCTTTGGAGGCTGTTAGAATAGTGTCTTTATTACAATTAATTTTGTTTCCTCCATCTCTAAAGCCTTTTTTATGGGCTATTGCATTTTGGTCTATGGATTACTAAATTCAGTTTATCAGTCTGAAAAAGAAATTTTACATGTGGAAAACCAAGGCTCAGGAAAGTCTAGAGAATTGATGCAACTCATATGAGGATTTAGAACCAGATAAAAATTAAGAAACCTATTTCCTCTTCAACTCTTTTTATATTTATACAGAATGTAGACTATTTAAAGTTTGGGGAAAATGGGAACTGCCTGAACAATTATACAATGATATTTAACAAAAAACTCTGATCATATCCTAACATGCTTTCCAGTTCTATTAGATTTATAACACATTTCGATAATTTATCTGATGGAAAAAATAAAGGATCAAATGTTTATCAAGGCATGACAATTTGCTATGGTATTACTCAGAACTCAGTAAGGCAGAGGTCATTATCCCCATCTTACAGATAAAAAGACTTGCTTAGAACCATCTGACGGCTTCCCACTGCCTATAGCATAAAGTAAAAGCTCCTTAAGATGTTAGATGAGTCCAGTATGGCTCTCTCCGTTCATTCTGGCATCTTCCTCATCCCTCCTCTGTCTCCTCCGCCACATCACAAGCCTCCCCAACCACCTCAAGATCAGCCCCACTACTCGCTCTGCAGTTCCTCTAACAAGCTCTGCTGGTTCACGCCTCTGTGCCTCACGATGCCCTCTCTGCCCCTAGGTGCCTTCTTCCGCTGCATGAACACCAAGATTCCAATCGAGTTTCACTTCCAGTATTTTCTGAAATGCTATCTCAGTCTACTAATTGTAGATCTCCCGTGACCACTTCTACCTGGGGACCCTTCCTATCCTTCTGTGGCGCATACAACATGGCACAGTTCTTCCCGGTTCACGAACATCTCCTCTCTCCACAGCTTCTGTGAAAGGTGGGACCCAGTCCTACGTGGGCACATTTCCTGCAAGGTCTCAGTAACATACTGCTTCTTCACGGTTAGTGTGACAAGCCTAGTCGTATATCTTCATGGCTCTGCCTAAATGGGGGCAGTAGAAACAGACACTGGGTAGCTGATTATTTTCCCCTTCTGTTACTATTCCCTTAAATTCAAATTAAACCTTCTTCATTCTCAAACAAAGGCAAACTCACACAGTAAAGGGGCAAATGAGATTGGAGGCAGATGGCTCAGTTCTGTAAAAGGAAGAGGGAGAGTGACAGGCAGGCTGACTACTTGTAGCTTGACCTCCAGTCCGAGAACTGAACCGCTCTTCAGGAGTTCACATGAGGCCCCCAAGGCGGGTAATTCCAATTATATATGGTATTGAAGATGTGATTAAAATCACTGTTTTGTGCCTTAAAAGACTTCTGATGATACTACCACACAGAAACATAATGAGGATCTTGTATATATGTAAATACATATTTTTATGTTAGTGTTTCAAGAAAATGTCATAACTATCTGTGAAAAACCAGAACATTCTGGCTCCAAGTCTTGGTGGAGTTGGCCTTTCTTCAACTAGATACTTTCTGTTAGTGCTTAGAATGTGTGGAAATTGGAACTTTTAAGAATAGGTTGCTATGTATATAATGCATGTGGTTCATTCACCACTTTCACTACATTTCAGACTTTCTCACTGGCTTGGCCTTTCCTTGTGCCAACATCTTACTGCCAAATCAGAACACCCTGATGAACGTTTTCAAGTCATTCCTCTGCTTTTATACAATATCTTTTATTGTACACCATATAAAAAATAGACTTACAAATATAAACACAAGTGTTTTTATTCTTACAAAGAGGAGCTTGTTAAGGGAGATGGGGGAAGGGGAAAATAACACCAAAATTTCCAGCCTGGATATCTGGGAAAAGACAACATTATGAAATCCAGCTAGAAGCCTGCGCAGGAATATGACAACTAAGAAGAGGTTCCTGAATTTGGAAATCAGGAAGCCACCAATGAGGGCAGAAGCTGGACTACAAAGAGTGGGTAGGAAGTTAAGGGACTAACAGAATGAGTTCAGTGAAGATGGGAGATACACTGGCAGTTAGAAGGGGAGTAGTGAAAGGGAAGATTTTATTAGAGAAAAGGACAGTTGACATGTTACAAAGTTACAGAAAAAGAATCAGCAGTAAGAAAAAACTATAGGAACACAGGGAAAGGAGGCATCTGATGGGGCAAGATTCCACAGGAGGTGCCTGTGATCCAAAGCTCAGATGAGAGGACTAACTTAGAAACCAGAGGAATGTTCTTATAAGACAGGAAGAGAGGAAAATGTGTAAAGAAGGGAAGAGGTTTTGGGGGTGGAGGGAGAGGAGGAACAAAGAATGGTTATTTGTGAAAGGCAAGAGTGGTGAGGGAGGGAGTGGAAGGGAGGGAGCGAGAAGAGTACCAAAGGTTTGGAATCATGGTTTAGGAATGAGACAGATTCCTAAAGAAATGAATAAAACTAGGGCTGGCCCGGTGGTGTAGAGGTTAAGTGCGCACATTTCGCTTCAGCAGCCCAGGGTTCGCTGGTTCGGATCTCGGATGCAGACATGGCAGCACTTGCCACTCCATGCTGTGGTAGGCGTCCCACATATAAAGTAGAGGAAGATGGCCACGGATGTTAGCTCAGGGCCAGTCTTCCTCGGAAAAAAGAGGAGGATTGGCAGATGTTAGTTTAGGGCTAATCTTCCTCGGAAAAAAAAAAAGGAAATGAACAAAACTATTATTGATAGTAGAGGCCTATTTGAAGTTGGAAGTTTAAATACACATTCTTTAAGTCAGTCAGTCAGTTGGTCAATGAACATTTACTGAGCAACTCCGGAGTGTCAGGCACTATGCAGCCCTAGCCAAGAAGGACTCCACGGTCCAGTCAGGAAGTCAGGCAAGTAAACAAACTATAGCACAATATAGCAAGCTCTATGTCAGAGATCTACACAGGATACATGGAAGAAGAGAGAAGATGCATTTAATCCAGGGGTGTGGAGAGGTATATAGTTTCCCAGAGGGAAGAGTTTCTTAAATTATTAACATGGTCCTATCTGTAAACTGTGAGAATGGAGAATGGGCCACTGGGAACTCCATCTCATTACCCTCCAGGATATACTAATGAGGAAGGCATATAGCCACATCCCAATGAAATCAAGTAATTCCCCACACTGGCACTGAGGGATCTTGACCATCAGTGTTTGAGGATGTAATTTTCATGACTGCCAGTGAGTGAGAAAGGCAAGACTCACAAGACTGCTCCACAGGAATATGATAGAAACAAAAACTTTCATAAGCAACAAAGGGTCTGGCTGTGGCTGTATCTCTTCTTAGAGACCTCAAGCACTGCTGCAAACAATTCTGGAGAACTGGCTTCCTGATTCAACTTGGGCCACTCAATTTTGGTTTAATAAATCATTGTATTCTATTATCCCCAAGTGCCAAGCACAAAACAAATATTTTCTTAAATGTCTTTGCTAAAAAATCAATTATCTGGGCTTTGTTTCCATCTTAAGAATGCTGTAGGTATCTTACCTTTCCATGAGAAACAAATAGTCCAAAGGCCTCCCTGTTTATACTCCTTGTCATTTACAACTCTGAGAATCAAAGTCTGCACTCAGCTTTGCTAATGGGCTCTGTTCCGTTCTCTGTGTGAGCATGCCACTTCATTACTGTAGAGAACTTGAGTTCTGACCTAAGATTTCTTAATAGGAAAAACAGCACTCCATAGCTAGAACGGTACGGTCACAAAACTGGAAAGGACCTTGAAACCACTTGTGTAATCGCTTAGGTGATGAAGGACAAAATTACCCAGCACCTGATCTAACTTGGCGTTTTAAGTGAGAGAGGACACCCTTTCATTTACTATTTATATAACAGAATCTTTGGACAGTAGAATAGCGGGGTTTTCCATTCAAAAAGACTTTGCCTCTGCCGTGCTGTACTGACTACAGCCAACATTTACCGAGGGCTCATTACGTGCCAGGCGCAGAGCTAAGCACTTTATGAGGATTATCTCATTTTGTCCTTAGAATAATCCTAAAAGATTGGCGCCATTATTATTCTTACTTTATGATGAGGAAATTGAGGCTTCGAGAAGCTGAGAGCCAAGCAGAGTTTGAGCTCCTATTCTGATTTTGCCATTAACTGGTGTGTGACTGTCATCAGGTTACCTAATCTCACATGTCCGTGTGTAAATTGGGAACAATTACCACACCCACCTCACAGGGTGGATGGGAGGATTCTGTGAGATACTGGCCCACAGCACATCTGCCATGGATCTGTTTTTCCTTTTCGGAGGTGCTGTTGGCTACCACAAAGAACCTGGGCTGTGGAATCAGTGACTAGGCTCAAAGCCCAACTCTGCTACTTGTTAGCTATGTGACGTTGGGCATGTACTTCACCTCTCTGAGCCTGAATTTCCTCACCTATAAAATATGAAAACCAATACCTACAGCTCACAGAGTTACTGAAAGATTAAGTGAGATAATCCTTCACAACGCATTTACCTAGCCAACATTTCCTTTTCCTCTTTGAGTGTTACACGGTAACTCTCTTAAGAGTAGAACAAAAATAAGGAAAGCGACTTCTAAGAAGATTGCAGGGGTGGTTTAAGAGACCTCCTATGCAGGAAAGGAGGAACTGGTTAATCACAGAGCAGGTCACTGTGGGAGATATGCCTCGATGCCTTGATCCTCAAAGGCATCAAGAAAAAGACAGGAGTCCCCATAAAAGGGTATAACTGAATAAGCTAGCTAATTGTGGATTTCTTTTTTTTCTTTATTTTTTTTTATTTTAAAGATTTTATTTTTTTCCTTTTTCTCCCCAAAGCCCCCTGGTACATAGTTGTATATTCTTCATTGTGGGTCCTTCTAGTTGTGGCATGTGGGACGCTGCCTCAGCATGGTCTGACGAGCAGTGCCATGTCCACGCCCAGGATTCGAACCAACGAAACACTGGGCTGCCTGCAGCGGAGCGTGCGAACTTAACCACTTGGCCACAGGGCCAGCCACCTAATTGTGGATTTCTTGAGGCAGTTCTCTACCAACTGAATTCCTAGAAAGACTATCACTGTGCTTTCACATCTATGAAAAGTACCTTCCAATAAAAATGATGAGTAAGAAGGGTTTCAAAGATATTTATAGTATCTTCCTATGAGCAGGACAATGGGGACAGCCTGTACAAAGATACTAATAAAGTCACCTTAGAAGAGACTGATTGGATTTGATTTATTCTTTTTAAAATAGACACTTAGGTATTCTTTTTAAAATAGAGATTTACTCAAAGGTAAAATCATCCACTGTGTCATGAAAGAGAGACAGATCAACTGCCATCTTTCTGCGACACAGTTTTCATACAACTCCAATCCAGACAAAAGAAGGTAAAGGCATCTGTACCTCAAATGATTCTCAAAACTTCTGCACCAGAAACACCACTTCACACCTGGGAACCACACTGACCACCTGATTTCTCAGTTCATGGTAGATTTAGAAGCAAAAACCAGAAATAGGGTTGAAGGTAGAAGCAGGTAAGACGAGCAAAGAAATGATTGTTATAATTTGACACAGAGGAGGTAGAAAACAAATAAAGGAGGTAGAAAAAAAATACAGTATTATTAAATACCTCAAATGCTGTTCATAGAAATAACATTGAACTTTATTTTTTTTTAAGGTATGCTTTTTTTTGGTGAGGAAGATTGGCCCTGAGCTAATATCTGTTGCCAATCTTCCTTTTTTTTTTTTCCTCCCCAAAGCCCCAGTACATAGTTGTATATCCTAGTTGTAGGTCATTCTAGTTCCTCTATGTGGGATGCCACCACAGCATGGCTTGATGAGTAGTGTGTAGGTCCATGCCCAGGATCCAAACTGGCAAACTGGGAGCCACCGAAGCAGAGCACGTCAACTTAACCACTCGGCCATGGGGCTGGCCTCTAACACTGAACTTTAAGTGAGCAGAGAAGTATGGATTTACCTTTAAAAATCTCCACCAAACTTTATTTATAAAAAAAAAGTTCTGGCACTTGACAGGAAAACAGTTATTGGAAAATTCACGTTCAGACATCCAGTTCAATAACAAAAACCAAATCAATAAAATGTTATTCTGGATTCTTTCCAAACCTATCTACAATTGTATTGCCCATTTTGGGGACAGACTTCTACAGTGTTCACTGTCACTATGCAGCAGAAAAACAACTCAAAAGATGAAGACTAACATCCTCAACCACCTCAACAGATTCAAATTAAATACATGAGAAAAAATTAATGTTTATTTCCCCTTGGGAATAGTAATGAGCAATTTAATAAAAAACCTAGGGTGTTCCTGTTTTCTTCCTTCTTCACTCAAAACTAGTAAACACAGACATTATAAGGAAATGCAAACGGGATGAGGACATCTGTTCTTCCTCTATAGCTCTATGTGTGTATATGCGTTTAAAAGCTGTGATCTATTTTTTTTAAATGATTTTATTTTTCCTTTTTCTCCCCAAAGCCCCCTGGTACATAGTTGTGCATTTTCAGTTGTGGGTCCTTCTAGCTGTGGCACATGGGATGCCGCCTCAGCATGGCTTGACGAGCACTGCCATGTCCACACCCAGGATTCAAACTGGTGAAACCCTGGGCCGCTGAAGCAGAGCGTGAGAACTTAACCACTTGGCCATGGGGCCGGCCCCTGTGATCTATTTCTACAAGAACTGTAGCACAGTGTTTTCAACCACCAGAAGTTTAATAAACTGAGAATATAAATGATCCATTCCATGTGGCTTCTAGTCCACAATGACTAAATCAATCATGAAGGAACTCCACACAGATCCTGAATTCTTTACGCAGTGGTTCTAAGAGTTGGAAATTTCTGGGCTGGGGGTAGGATCAGCCAGAAAATTCTTTTGTTTCCTGGATCTGAACAGACAAAATGACTGCTGAAGAACAGCTGAGGAAAATGTTCGAATTCTGCAGTATAATACTATAATTTGCTCACTATGAAAATAATTAGACATCTACTAAAGCCAAAAATAATTCCATTAAAATTGCCCTACTTTGACTTAGGACGCAAATTTTGTAATCAGAGACTACATCAGACCTCAGACAGGAACTGCTCCTTATTCCCCTTATTAAACCCAGGAAGAACTCACATGTCCAGGAGACCGTGGTCTGTGTGACATCGAGGCTCTCACAGCCTCTGGTGGTGCCCGTCCCGCATCTTTATCTTCTATTTAACAGCTTCAAAGTCAATGCTAGGTCTTAGGTATAGTTACACATATCCTATTGGAATAAATAATGACTTTGTGAACAAATTTCCTCTAATGGGGTGGGGGAATCACTCTTTCAGATTGACTTATTCATAGGTTCCCTCACAATTCCTTCATAACATCAACTAAGGCAGGGATCAGCAAAATATACCTGTCTTGGTAAATAAAGTTTTTTGGAACACAGCCATGGCCATTTATTTGTGCACTGTTCAATGGCTGCTTTCTGGCAAGACAGAACTGAGTAGTTGTGGCAGAAACTACATGGCCTGCAAAGCCTGAAATATTTACTCTTTGGCCCTTTACAGAAAAAGTTTGCTGGTCCCTGACCTAAAGGCACCTGTTGCACCAGTTAGTCACTGAATGTCATTAGGAAAGAGATGTCATCTAGCTAAGCTCAACAGGGTGGGGTGTGTGTGTGGTGGGGGAGGTGGTCAGGCAGAAACAATGCCACACCAGCAACTGCTTCATTGCTCTCTCCTGTCTTTCTCCATCTAGTATCCAACAGCTTTGTAAATACAAGAGCTCTGCTAGATTAAGTCCACTTGAATTTTGCCAGGGAGACTGGACTAAAACAATATCTGGTTATTTGATGATGAGACAAACTCATTCATTCCTTCATTCGATAGACTGAGTACATACTATGTGCAGAGTCCCAGAGACATAATGATGAGCAAACAGACTATGTCTGCACCCATGGAACTAACAGTTCAGTGGAGGAGACCGAAATTCTTTAGATAATACAGTTGTATATAAAATTGCTGCTATAATTGGTGTAAGAAAGAGGTCATGGTGCCACTAGAGTATATAATGGGGTTATAACCTAGAGGAAGTGTCACTAGAGCTGAGGGTTGTCACTAGAGCTGAAGGTTGAGGGCTGGGCAGGAGTTGTTGACTGGGTGAAGAGCAGAGGGAAGAGGTCCAAGCAGAGAGCACAAGGTGGGCTAAGGCCTAGAGACGGGAGGGAGAATGGTGAGTGAAGCTACTAGAAGAGGGACATCACATTTGGAGCAGAAAGAGTGAAGAAGGGAGAGGTATGAGGTGGAACTGTGGGCCAGAGCAAGCAGGGCCGTGGAAGTCCTATTGACAAGTTTTGAGTTATTCTAAGGGCAGAGTTAAACCTAGTGATCCTTGGATGACAGTCTTTCCCCCTTGGGCCACTAATGTCTTCATGATCAGTTAGCGTCTTTCTCCTTTCTCCTTTCCTTTCCTTCTTTTAAAATCCTGAGCCAAAAGCAAGCTATTTTAAATATTCCCTTAAGTCTTCATATTCAATGAGTAAAAAACAAAAAGAAAAACAAGATAATAATTTACCTCTACATCTTAAGCTAATACAATGTTATATGTCAACTATATCTCAAAAAAACTGGGAAAAATAATAAAGTTGAAAAGCAAAAAACACCAAAAACAATTGACCAAGTAGCTTTTGGTGACCGTATTAAACATGCACAAAGACAATTACATGGGCTGCCTCCATTCCTCTTTCCATCTGGGAAGGTGAGTGGGTAGGAATATTCACTCAGCCGTGGGCTGCTTCCTGCTGGGAACAGCAAATTTTTAAACTTCAATCATACTATTTGATGACTAGCATTTGGTAACTGAAAGGCAAGGAAAGGCACTAGAAGAGGTTAGTGAAATAGGAGGTATTACAGATAAGTGAAAAAAATCCCAGGAACAGGACTTGTGAATGTGGATCAGCCACTTTCTAACCTTGGGCAAGTTACTTAATTGGTTTCCCCATCTGTATAAATGAGAATAATCAGGTGTGTATCGCAGAGTTGTTATGAGGATTAAATAAGATAATGTAAAAGCTTCTAACATTTCAGGAGATCTGATATTGTTTTCTTCCTTTCCCAAGAGTATAGTTTATTTCTGATGTATATCATGGGACAGGGAAAGAAGGACAAGTGGCAACAGAAGACCGATAAGGAAGTAGAAGTGGAAAAAAGTCTTATCTGCAATTACAGTGGGTGGCTCCTTGTGGGTTAAGTGCTCTGTAAACTTTACTGACTTTTGTTCTCTAACCTAATGACTCAAAATGACTAATACTTTAAATGACCTTATCCCCAATCCTCCTAAGCAGGTAACAAAAATACATAAACTCAAAGGTAGACACGTACCTTTGATTATGAAATAAAAAGTTATTATGGATAATAGTTAATGACATATTCACGAATACTTATAAATGAAAAAACAGCAACAACAATAAAACTCAGCCTGACACCGCTCCCTCTTCCCAACATGTGCGCATGTGCCGCACATGGACTGCTCAGAATGTTACTGATAAACACTGCGATTGGCTTAAAGGTAAAGATTACCAGTATCAAAGGATATAATGATTTCTAAATATGAAATCAGTCTCACTCTGATTCTCAGAACTCAGAATAACTAAAAAGTAAAAATTAAACTTTACACATAGAATGGCTTGAAGAACCACTACAAATGTTTTACTCTGCAACTCTAACAACAATCTTTTAAGTGTGTTACACCTTTATGATTAGGAAATTTTGTACTCGTAGGAAAACCTTAAGTACTTTGAAATGTAGCCATGTTAGTGCTCCGAGAATGAGCCCGAGGTTGCTGTTGGATTATTTGTTTTTCCTTCTTTCGACTGATAAAAGGCACTGAGAGTGAAGGGGCCTATTCAAGGTGGTATTATAGGCAGGAGAACAGACAGTCATGACTGTTGGCTTCCCCCAGTGAAGACTCGAACTGTGCTATACAATGGAGCATTTAGACAAAGCCGAAGGACAGAAATCTAAAGCACATTTCAATATTTAAACAAGAAGCCAGCTGCCAGTTATGGAAGATTTTATTTAAAGTTATTAAAAACAAACTAACAGTACTAATACATCAAAATCAAATTTCAGGAAATAGCCTAAGGTTTCTTCATAGGCCTAGCCTCAGCATTTTTAGAACCAGGATCTTACAGTGGCAAAATTTTCTTTAGTTATACTCTTAATGATACAATCACTCTGGCCACTTGCTCAGTTTCGGGGGAACTTTCCCCTGCTTTCGCATTTAGGAAATCTTCCTCCCAACTCTTTGAAATTTACTCACCATGATTTATATTATTAGGTGGCATTCAACTAATAGTCTCATGGGAAATAAAATGGCAAAAGAATTCTGGACACATCTTGAAAGAACTGGCCATGTTTTTAAGACCACATAGTTATGAAAAATGAGCACTCAGAGTAGATATGTGCTTGTCAAAGAGGGTGTGCTGAGAGGGTGTACCTAGAGGGTGCTCCTTCCCAGAGCCTGCTGGGGAGGAGCTGGGCAAACCCATCTCCAAGCTCTTCCAACTCTCATGATGTTTTATGATTCTCAGACTCTTTTCTAAGCCAATCTAGTGCTTGTCTGCACATCCTACGCCATGGAACAATTTAATTTTCGGTACATTGCTTAGTAACTATGTTTTACACACAAAGTACTGTCTTTTGGTAACAAGGAACATTAAAGTGATGACACACTCAATCTAGAGATCAGAAACGGAATGCTGTTGCTTTAAAAGGAAAACTATTTCTATCTTACCACCACCAATGTCTATCCAGGTTTGCTCTTATTTCTGTTTGAAATATACTCCCCAAGTCTGATTCTCATCTTTTGAATTCAAGTCTACGTGATGATGTAATCTGTAAATATAACAGCAGCTCCTTCCACGAAGGGAAAACGTTCGTGAAAATAAATGTCCTTCCACTGTTAAAGATGAATTACTTGGATACATATTCCAATTCTTATTTCATTTCCAAATTCTCAACTTTCAGGGCTTGAAAATGTGGCACAAGTCTATTCTAACAGTATCAAATGATTTCTATATTTACAATTTCTTATCTTCTTACAGTGTTCAAAACAATTTCATATTTTTAATTTGGTAAAGGGGAAGGAATTTAGAGGGGAGGCAGAATAATGATTATGAGTTGTGATTAAACCCCTTAGAGGCCAAAGTCATGACTTTAAAACAAAAAAATAGAAATTTTTCTGAGCCAGGAGCAGTTCTCACAGACTCTGGCCAGTTTCATCAATTTCACACAAGTGGTCAAGGTTCCTTGTTAGCCCTGGATCCATAGAGCATAGGCCTTTAAGGTGAAAGTGGGCAGAGTGGGGAAGAAGGATCCAAAAGAGGATGGTTAACTAAGTACCTAGTAATAGGAGAATGGTTACACTGATAATAGCATCGTCATACAATGAAATACTATGTAGCCATCACAAATTGTGGTATGGAAGAATAATAACAATGGATAATGTTCCCCCAACAACATGCACATTATAATAGACACAGAAGAGAAGAAAGCCTAGAAGAAACTACGCAAAAAGACAGAGTAGAAATCTCAGCATGCTGGATTAAGGATAAATTTCTTTATTCTTTATGTTTGTTTCCCAATTTTCAGCACTTAACACATATTACTTTCTAATTAGGAAATTTATTTTTCTAAATTTTCTTCTCCCTTTGGCAGGAAAGAGAGAAGAAAACACTACTATAATAATAAAGCACCCATGGCAGAAGGCAGGCAAGCATTAGCACCTGTGCAATGAATGCGCTGTACCCCTCTGGTGGAGAAAGCATTTACACATGGCAATCTGGTGCTTTCTATGATAGAGGCAGCAAACTTCTATTTTAAAAACTACAGATCTTCCTCCACTAACGATGGGCTTACGTCCTGATAAACCCATCCTAAGTTGAATATCCTAAGTCGAAAATGCATTTAATACACCTAACCGACAGAAAATCATAACTTAGCCTATCCTGCCTTCAACGTGCTCAGAATGCTTACGTTAGTCTACAGTTGGGCAAAATCATCTAACACGAAGCCTATTTTAGACTAAAGCACTGACTGTCTCATCTAATTTGCTGAATACCGTACTGAAGGTGAGACAGAACGGCTGTCTGGGTACAGAACGGTTGCAAGTGTGTTGGTTGTTCACCCTTGTGATCACGGAGCTGACTGGTTGCAGGGCTCCCCATCACTGCCCAGGATCCGGGGAGAGGATAGTACCGCATTTTGCTAGCCCAGGGAAAGAGCAAAATTCAAAATTCAAAGTACAGTTGGTACTGAATACGTATCACTTTTGCACCATCGTAAAGTTGAACCATCATAAGTGGGGGACGGTCTTTATAGCCAACATGCTGGAAGAAGCAGTCTCTACTAACAGCTAAAAATAAGACTTCTCTGGATCGAGGCCTCAGTGCATGGCTGCCACCAAGTTAAACTGCAATCATTTCTCACCTGAAAGTAATTCGGGTGTGTATGGTAACTTGTACTGAAGAGAGTAGGGTGGATGCATGAAGTCTCCTATGACACTAATAAAAAAAAGGCATGCTTTAGTTTTTAAGATCAACAGTCCGTAAGGCTAAATGCCTTCAGCCCACTCCTCAGCTGCAACTGCGACTAACGGGGAGTTCTGATCCAGACATGAAATCATGTGGATCAGGAAACAGCACTGAAAAGTTCAATAAGAAGAAAACAGAAGCCTCTCGTTTAGCTGCTATAACAAAGATCTTTGGACACTGTTTACCCATCCTTTTCAGGATGGAAACTCTTTTTCTCTAACAAAAAGTTTCCTAATTCCCTATTGATACTAGTTATAGCTTTTCCTATCCATGGACTGAAAGAGATAACCACAAAAGCCTACAGCAGATTCAGAAAACATTTAAATGACTCATCTGTTATCAATGATCATAGTATCCATAGCTATTCTGGAAACACATTACATACTCAGTTTCTCACAATGCTTTTGGAACACAGATTGGAAGGCCCCTTTGACAACTTTGAAAGCTCCCAGGAGTGCAGGTTCACAGGTTAACTGCTACTGCAAAGCATGTACTATGTAATGGACCAAAGTCATAATCTCAAGAACTTGATCTTTCCAATGGTTATCACTAGAAATACAGCTTTCAACCATCTGCAAGCACACACTGACAAAAGAAATCCATGATTTTATGGTGAGGTGGTAGGCAGAAGAAATGAAAACAGCCGCAGATGAGTCACACGCTGTGGGCACTGAAGTGTGCAGGGCATTTCTGAGCCGGAGGATTCTTCTGTCAGCTCTGACAGAGGTTCAGCATGGGAGGCAGGGACTTGGGAGCTGGGGTTGGGGGTGGCGGCGGTCTTTTATAAAAACTATGCAGTAAAGTTGCCTTCTTTTTCCTTATATAGCCTTCCTGCGTCAACAGGCTGACTGCCCCCAACCCCAGCAAAAACAGGTGGCCCCTAAATGCCGAAGAATAATTGTCTGGGCTTTGCATGCTAAAATTGACTTGGCAAGCTCTCCACCTTGCAAAGAACACAAAGAGCGTAGCTTAGTCTGTGTGTAAACACTTCACAATCATTACCAAACATCCAAAGCAACATACTCAAGGGAGGGTAATGATTCTGTTCCCCCCTTAACTGTAAGCTTCTGGCATCCATTTATGTACTTACAGCTCCTGGCAGCAGCCACCTTCCTTGGTCAACATGCACTCTGGGTGCCTTGGGTGCTTCCTAACAAAGGGTTATACAGAACCACATGCAGTGGGTAGAACCCCCAAGCTCAATCTATCCCAGTCCCATGGACTCTGGAGTGCCTGGAGTCCAGATCTATTCACCAGGCCTGGGAAGGGTCTCCCCTAATTAAAGAGCACTGGAAACCCACTCCTTCATGGAGATCAATGGGCCTAGGGGCTTCGGAAAGGGCTTGGTTGACCCTTCTTAGAGGAGGACACAAGGAAAGCCCTGACATCAGTTTGACCCAAAGTCATAGCGTCATAGGGTCTTGCTAGAGCCGCACTACCTAGTGCAAGTGTTCACCCTGCTGCATGTGGTTTTCTTGATATTTTTTGATGCTCCTTGATGCTTTCTGACTTAAGCAGACCCCCTGTTTTATAACAGCTCCCTCTCTCCCACCTAGAATGAGTAGAATAATGGAGAGCAATGAAGGAGCATGACCTTAATTCACACTGTGCCCTAATCTCAGATTTGACCAAGCCTAGATATTTTTTCTTTCTCCCCAGTGTTCTCTATGTTCTCTTCTCTCACCACTTCATGATGCAGGTCTTTGGTGAAGGGGCAGTGGCCTTTTCGATATTGCTGATGTAGTCAAAACTGTACCATGATTGTTGAGATGTCTCTTCCATCTTTAAATAGATCATTATTGCTAATGAGAAAGAACTCAGGCGGGGCTGGCCCCGTGGCCGAGTGGTTAAGGTCGCGTGCCCTGCTGTAGGCGGCCCAGTGTTTCGTTGGTTCGAATCCTGGGCGTGGACATGACACTGCTCATCAAACCACGCTGAGGCAGCGTCCCACATGCCTACAACTAGAAGGACCCACAACGAAGAATATACAACTATGTACGGGGGGCTTTGGGGAGAAAAAGGAAAAAAATAAAATATTTGAAAAAAAAAAAAAGAACTCAGGCAATAGAACATAGGCTTGCAAAGACTGGGTGGGCCCTGGAGCCAGCTGGAATTCCTGCTCTGCCACTTACCAGTTCTGTGGCTTGGGGCAGATTGACTTAACCTCTTTAAACTTTATTTTCCCATAGAGTGCAGATTAACAGCAGTAATTGGCTGATGGGGCTGTTTTCAGTATTGAAGGGAATAGCGCATGAAAAGTGCCATAGCACAGTGCCTGGCCAGGAAGACAGTAAGTTCTGTGTTGCTGTTGTGTTAGAGAAGATTTAAAAAGTATTGGTTGGTGGAAGAAGCATGCCAGCGAGAGCCTGGGTGAGCACACACCTTTGAATCAGCAGCCTCTGTCATCTTGTTCGGGACAGCCATGGCCAGTTTGGACCAAGAAGCCAGACACTTCATGTAACGTCCCTCCAAACCCACAGAATCATGGTTCCCTATCACCTCTCTGCTAAACAGGCACCAGTTCCCGGCCAAATTCCAACTTCTTCAGCTTGCCAATCTCCATCTCGGCAAGATACAAAATAACACAGTTTCTGAAAACATAGCTTTAGCACTGACTAAAAGAACTCGCCACCCACTTCAGCAATATAAGGCTGAGTAACATACTCTCCTCATGATGCTAAAAGGCAAAAATTCATTAGCTATTTTCTTATCTCAGTTGATGTCCCAAGAGGGAAAGTATGTCTGACGAACCAAGAAAGAAAACTGTATCATTATATCTCCACCAGGATGAGTTTTGTGTTCCTGTCATATGCCAGGCCCTGGGCACAGCATTTTATACATATGACCTCAAATCTTCCCAACAGTCCTGCAAGACACTGAATCCCGAAGAAATGAAGTAACTTGCCCCCAACTGGACAGCACGTAGCGATGGAGGCAGAGTTGTAATTCGGCCTGGCTGGCTCCGTGGCCTGTACTCTTTCCTCTGTCATATATTCCTACTTTTTTTCTTACATTGAGATTCTAGAAAACAACCAGAAGTTTCAGGACACCAAAGATTTGACATATAACTGAAGTAAATACAATATTAAAAACAAAAAAAAAAGCCCTAAGTTATCATTGTAAACGTGTCATTTTTGTCAAAAGTTCTCCCTTATGAAGCTTATTCTGAAAAAGTGTCATGGCTGACACATTTTGGAAATGTCTTCAAAACGCCTTGAAAGGCCACATTCAAAAGCCAATCCCATTATTTTAAGGTCACAAATGGTTCTTTGACCAAAAACAGTATTAGCCGACCCAAACTCTAATTTGATTCACTAGATTTTGGTCCAAGGAACTTTTCCTTGTTGTCAGAAGTCAAATTCACCTTCAATGGACCAAATTTCGCCACGGCTGAGGGATATAACACCACAGAAAATTCCAAAAGTAGAGTTCCAGAACTGTTCTGAGCGGTGGCAATGTTGTTAAAATGAGATCACAGCAGCCCTCTGCTCCTTGAAGTCATTTTCTCCTGGCTTCTGGGACACAGCTCTCTGTGCCTGTCTTGATCGGACAACCAAACATCGGTGCCTTCTTTCTTCTTTTCTGTACCTCCCGTCTTTTTTTTCTTGCAAGAGAATCACTTAAAATGTTTATGTATCCAATACTATGTCCCTGGTGCTTTCTTCTTAAATCTTTAATTATAAACATTTCCGAATATAGAGAAAGTAGAGAGAAGAACATAACAATGTCCATGTCCCCATTAACCATCTTCAACAGCCCTCAAAGTTTGCCATATTAATTTCTCCTCTACCCTCTGCCTTTATTTTTTCTGGAATATTTAAAAGTAAAGCCCAAGAAATCATGTCATTTGCACTTTGATACTTCATTATGTACCTAGAAAATATAAAAAAGACATTCTCTCCCGTAATACAATGCCATTAATACATCTATCAGAATTAACAATGACTTCTTACTATCATCTAACACATAGTCCACAGTCAAATTTCCTTGGTCTTCTTTTCTCACACCCCATGGACAATCACAACAGCTACTAACGAGGTAACCTTGCATTGCCTTGTTGACGACTTTCAAGGCTTTATCTCACTTTATCTCACTTTTCTCTCCTATGAAAGACTCCAAAATGTGAAAGGAATGTGACTGAACAAATTAGTTTAATTTTTTTCAATTTTTTTTTACTTATCAGTATATATTGAAAATAATTTTCCATATTATTAAATATTCTTTGAAAACTTGACTTTTACTGGCTGCCTAACTGGCCAGTATACAGATATTCTATGACTTAATTATTCCCCGGTATTTATGGGAGACTTGCCTGTTTCATCTTCACTATTTGAATAGCCCTGTGATGAGCAGCATTAACGGTGCCCATGGTTTACCTTTCTACCCTCATCTTTCACCACTGAACACCTCCTTCACTTTAGCCATAGGGATGATTTGATATTCGCCACATGCTGTGTTTTTCATCCACCTTCAAGCTCTACATATGAACTGGACACTCTCTTTCTTATCTTCCAGGCCCAACTCATCTCTAAGGTGCTTTCATGAAGTCCCTTTGGCAGAGTTAGTCATTTCCTCTCAAATGGTCCCAAAACACTTTGTACGTTGGACATTATTTATAGTATGTATTGGTATTTTGTATTTAGTCTTCAACGTTTATTTCTACCACAATAAGTTGTGAATTTCTCCACACCTCAGTTTTTTAATCTGTAAAATAAAGAGAATACCACCAACTCCATGTGTCTGAATTAAAAAAAAGATTTAAAAAGAAAGTATAGGGGCCGGCCCGGTGGCACAGCAGTTAAGTCCACAAGTTCCGCTTTGGTGGCCCAAGGTTCACTGGTTCAGATCCCAAGTGTGCACCTACGCATCACTTGTCAAGCCATGCTGCGGTAGGTGTCCTACATATAAAGTAGAGGAAGATGGGCACGGATGTTAGCTCAGGGTCAATCTTCCTCAGCAAAAAAGGGAGGATTGGTGGCAGATATTAGCTCAGGACTAATCTTCCTCAAAAAAAAAATTAATTAATTAAAATAAATAAATAAATAACAAATTTAAAAAAGTATAAATCATATTATCTGGCAGATAATTGGAGCTTTACAAAAGTTAGTTTCCTTCTTTTCCCATACTAAGAGAAAGTGTAAATGTGTCAGATTAGACTTATATGCCTGGGAGGCAAGGAGTAAAACTTTCCCCTAGTTACAGGAAGATAAACTGAGTACATAGAGACACTGAGAGATGGTGGGAAAGGAGAAGTCAAAGGACTACAAGGTTGAGTACTGCCCAGGGACTTTACCAGTTGCAATATATTCTTGCTAACACACAATCTCTATTCTAGTCACAGGTCCTTAGAAAAGAGAAAGGAAAGACGTCATGTTCGAATCTATAGATGGGAACTCTTGATCTCTGAATCTCCTGTTCACCTCCGAGCTCTTTATTATGCTGGGCTGGTCTAGCCAAGAGGAAGCCTAAAGGCATTCATGGTGACCCATTGTCACTTAGTGGGTGAGAAAGAGTTGAGAAAGTGAACAAAAATTTTGGGAGACTTTGGGTACTCTGAAGGATGCATTTTTATCTTTTAGGATTTACAACTTTTTAGATCTGGAAGAAATAGGTTGGCCTATGAACATGTAGTGTTGCTGTGAAAACAGTCAACAGGGCTGCAGGCAAGAGATCTGGGTTCTGGTGTTGGCTCCGGGTACAACCATGGACACATCAGTTAACCTCCATGGGCCTCAACTGCAGAAGAAGGAGATTGGATGAAACTGGTTCCAAGAGCTGAAAGGACAAAAATTCAGAGAGAATAGAAAGGTTAAGTGACTGGCTCAACATCACTGTACTTCTAAGAAAAAACAGAGAACAGAGTTGGAAGAAATACGAAAAGTGATGTAGTTTGAAAACTGTTAAAAGAATCACATGATTTTCAAGAGTTCTGATCTAGTGCTGGGAGTGTGACATTTAAAAATGCATTCAAAGTTAACTTGGACTATATGAAAATAATTTTCTTTTTCTGTTCTATTCCACAAAGATCTGGAAAACATTCCCAGCTCTGTGTCAACCTTAAATGAGAAAAGAATCTTTAAAGAGCCACTGATTTGTAATGGAAAACTCGGATAAATCAACTATTTATACTCTGAGATTTTTATATTTCTTTTTGTCCTTTCTTCAGAAAACACAGCTAAGAAAAGCCATGATGTAAGTCTGCTCTACTAGACCTCATCAGGAGGCTGTTTGTTTTGTATCTACAGCCTAGCAGCTTCTCTGACTACAGCACTTAGTGGACAAGCAACCAAACACCACATTCAAGCTAAAAAAAAAAGTGTGAGTTTTGATTAGTCCAGCAGGAGCCTGGAGAGAAAGGGGCATCAGAATACCTAAGTTTTCATCCCCAGTCCAAGGTTTATTAGCTAAAGTTATTTAAACTTTCTGAATCTCAAATTCCTCACCTTGCAAAACAGGGCAAATAATTACCTATCTACTGATGTATCAAGCAATGTACACATGAAAGGTATTATTATAAGTACTCACCTGATAAGCTAAACTGGAATAAGTCCTCATGAAGTCGCTAGTATCAAATTTCTGGATCTATACTTAAAATTCCAACTGAGATCCAACATCAGAAGAATTACTGTGATCTTCCCTAATTATATACTGTCACCAATTCACTGCTTTAGTTGTGTTTAATATCTGGGAAATTGTGCCCGACTCCATGCATTTCTTAAGAAACACCCACTGAACGAAGAGCAGGTCTAAAGGGGTGTAATCAAAATGTGCGTGTGAGATTGTGTGTTGGGTGAGGGAGACTATATTATGTAGTATGGAGAGTGACTGAAGAAACTGAAAATGTTTCCCCTGGAAAAAAGAACAGAGCCCTTCCCATTGAAGGACTATGTGTGGAAGAGGCAAGAGGAGCAGCCTTGCTTGATCCAACTGGCAGCAGAAGCGGGATGAATGAATGAAGTTCCTGGGAGCTGGGTTTCAGCTCATGGGAAGCACAGTTAGACATCTGGAGCTGTGTAACAATTGAGCAGGCGATCACAGGCAATACTGAGTGCCTGGTACCACTGGGGATAGATGAGATGACCACTACACTGCCTTCTGAACTTCATACTTGATTCTTCTCTACCCGTAACTTTGACTTTCTCTTAGGACTCAGAATCCTTGGGAATATGGACCTGAATCACACAACCTCAAGTTCCATTCCCCTCTCTGAAGCTCTGTCCATGCCCTTCCTACAAGCAAAACTACCATTAAGAGAATGTTTCAATGATTTTTACTGAAAATGGAAGAAAAAGACAAAGGGGGGCCATTGCTAAATTAGGTTAACTGGTTTTCAATGTGTCTTTTTTTAGCCATCAGATAGCTTTACTGCAGCTGGCTGAATTTAGTGTCTTCAAATGTGGGTGACTAGGGCAATAAAAGGAAACAAATTTTTTATTTTAAGAGAAACCAAATAAAATACCCAAGAGGATTTTTTTCCCTAATGTGGCCATGCAAGCACAACCTGGCTGTTTTGCAACTGAGCACTATTAACATCTATTTATAGCCAGTATTTTCATAGATGAATCACACTTACCATGAGACAGTTAATATTAAGGGCTCAACGAGCTCTGCTGAGAACCCCATAATCTTCCTACATCTCCTTCCATTTCCCTTCGAGGGAACTAAATGGTTCCACACAGAGAGGGGTAAATCCAAGTGGAAATGTAAACTTAGTAGACAGCCTGCTCCCTAAATTCAGCAAAGTGTGGGATGTTAAATACATTCAAACTTAAGGCCCTGGATCACTTCCTGGTTTGTCCCTTGACGGTGAGTGTCCTACAGTTAGCACAGACTTGCTCTGCATTATGCAACCATCGAAACAATTTACAGCTCCCCCCCCCCCAATTTCCTACCAAATCTAGTTTAAATGACACTGCTTTACAAAATATCACATACTTAAAACAGGACTAATGATTATTAAGCTGCTGTCAAATAACAAGGAGTGTAGTGAATGTTCGGCTTACTTTATGCACTTGAGAATGTATGTGGGGTGGCGGGGGTGAGGGAGAGCAGGAGCTTAGGGTATATATGATCAAAGGTTTTCAAAATTCAGTGACGTTAACCAGAGATTTCTAGTAAGTCTTGGGGATCTAGTGTCACTTCTCCACCAGGTGAGTGCACAGGTGCGCGCGCGCACACACACTCTCTGAACTTTTTGTAGGCACCAGTACTACCCAGATATTGATATTAATTTCTTGTATATGATATATCCTCTGAGAGTCTCCAGCCTTAATTGGCCTTTACCAAGCCCTTTCCTAAAGTCTTTTTCAGGCTAAAACTCCTTAAGATTAAAAAAGATAATACAAGTACTTAAAACAGTGCCTGGCATGTGGTAAGAGGTCTATGCATATTAGCTACTTCTATTATTAGACTCTCAGTACCATTTTTCTAAATTTCTGGCCAGTGGTTCACAGATGAATCATCTTTACCATGAGGCAATTCCTACTTAGAGCCAACCAGCTCTGCTGAGGATTGCATGATTCAGTCATTCAATGAATCCCTGCTGAGGCCCAACTCTGTTGGATGCTGGGGTTACAGATATGAAAACAGGGGCCCTGTGCTCAAAGAGTGAACAATAAACACATTACCAGGTATCATTATCTCCACTTTATATTTGAAGGCTCAGGGAGGTTTAGTAACTTGTCTAGGGCCACAGAGCTAACACTGGAGCTATGATTTAAGCCCAGATCCATCTGACTCCACAATCCCATACTCTCTTATGCTATGCCCCCTGCCACCCCCAAGATGCCAGCAAAGTGGTTGAGAAAACCACATTAAAGTTTAAGAATACCAATGCATTCAACTAAGTTTCCGCACATAAATAATGCATGAAAAGAAAACATCTTTATGGAATAGACCAATTGCTGAAAGGGCCAGGGAGTTGTGAATTCATGTTATTCAGATTTTTGTGTAATTCTGGGTACCCAGAATTAACTATACCCATATCAACAAATGGGATACTAGTCCAGATATAGAAATAAGCTAGCATAAGTTGCTGAGCACAGTACCTGGCATGATCGGTACTTCATAAACGTTTGTTGTTCTCCCTTCATTATGTACGCCTTCTTAGAAAACCCTCAGTAGATACTGCACAGTGATTTGCTAGACTCTGGAGCCCAACTGCCCAAGTCAGGACACAGCTCTGTCACTTTCTAGCAGTATGAACTTTGGCAAGTTACTTAGCTACAAGCCTTGGTTTCCTTCTCTGCAAAATGGGGATAAATAACAGTTTTGGGGAAGACTAAATGAATTAATCAAAGGAAAGCATTTAGAACAGGTCTATATTTGGTAAGTTTTAAATAAATGTAAGCTATTGTTATTACTATTATTTTCTTCTCTAAATCAGAGTAGTTTTGATTGGCTACCTCAGTATCATAGGAATGATGAAGACCAAAACCAATTTCTTTCATTGAGGTTTTTTCAAGTTTCTTTACATAAGCAAAATATCCTCTTTCCACCATTCAAACATGAAAACAAGTACCTGGAGACTAAAGTATATCTGAACAGCACTCAATTATGTAGAATAAGCAATTTTTGCTATATAAGATTAATAAAGAATGATTAAGAAAATTTAATTTTTATAGTAAGGAGTTGGCTAGGGATGTGCGGGTGTTGGGGGGAGATGGTAGATAGAATAGGCCTCTGTTAACATTTGGCCATTTCCTGTAACTAAATTAAATAAATAATCACAAATTCTCTACTTTTCCTTCTCCTGCATGGACACAACCTAACCAAGATCCATCATGATTTCAACCAGCTTAAACCTAAGAAAAAATGACCGAGGTCACCACATAGGAAAACAAAGCAGAATCTGCTTCTCAGGGCCAACTGCACTGTATTTGTATCCATAGATACAAGAAAACAGAGAATCACAGAATTCTAAAGTGGGAAGTCCCGGGACCTCAAAGATCATCTAGTCTCAGGCCCAAATCCTGCTGTCAGGGGATCAGTTAGGGGGTGAGGAACAAGGTAGAGTTCAAGGGAAAGAACCCCTGGTCCTTGTTCCATTCTGAATGACCTTGTAGGGCCAAGCTAGCCTAATATTCTTATTTTCTAAGTGACAACCCAGAGCCTGACTAAAAGCAGAGCTGAGATCAGAAGCCAGGTTTCCTGATTCCTAGTCTATTGCTCTCTTAGACTCCTCAAGGCTGCCATTCTATGGCTGTGATGGTCACAGATAACAATGCACTAGGCTATGCCAAACTGACAACTAAGCAGATTTTCTTCTTGCAAAATCACCAGGCATATGTCATTGAAGGCACTTTATGAAAAGAGTAAGGCATCATTATTTGGTATAAACAAAAGCAAATTTCCATTCCTTTTTTTTTTGGTAACCTGAAAATCCCAAACCACTGTTGCTATTACAAAATCGTTCTTTTCCTCAGTATGCACCCCGGGGCCAAGCACAGATGCATTAAAAATTTGCCAAGAGAAACAATGAAGTCACTGATAATACAAAGCATGAGAGTATCATGGAATTCATGTCTGTTTTCTTCCTCTCGATAGTTAATTGCTCTCATTACTGATCATTTTGTGGTTGTTGGCAGAGGGGCAAGGAAACTCCACCACTGTAAACATGCGGAGGCACACACTCCTCTCAGCAGAGCAGGAGTCTGCACACGATGGGTCTGTTCACAGGTTCAACGCAAGTGCCAACAAGAATGTTTGATGCTACTGCTCCCAGCCTCCAAAGAGGACTGGTGGTCCCAGAAAAACTCTGATCTCTTCAAACAGAATAAACACAGTGTAAAAAGGTCTTAGATCACTCCTTTTTTAATCATTTATAAATATCATTACTGGCAAATGACTTGTGCTCTCCTGGCAGATTTCACCCTATCCACTTTAAGAGTGAGGTGAAGGGAGCTAGGATGTACACCGAGTTCCATTTAGTTTTCTGCAGCAGCTCAGGGGTGCCTTAAACTGAAAGGGCACTACTTACGAGCAACGCTTAGCAAACTATCCTGCTAAACAGAAGCTTTACATTATCTTGGAATTCTGGAAGGCACACCTTGGATGAAATTAATGGTGGCAGAGGAATCCTTATTGATTAGCAGCAGAATACAAGTTGATTCTTATCAGTAGGCTATTGTTCCACATATGAATATGTGGGTAAGAAGAAAGCACAGGAGTGCACCCTGGAAATCATAAAAATAACTTGACACTTCAGGCGAACTAAAAGAAGTAAAGAACTAAATATATTTTATCCCTCTTTAAACTAGATTTTTATTCGGTTTTCATAGAAATCTGAATCTGTAGGTGTTGCAAGATGGCTACAGTTAACTCTTCTCATTCTTCTGCAATGTGACCTTGCAGTGCCTTCCATCAGGAGGTGGAATCTACTTCACCACTTGTTGAATTTGGGCTGGACTTGTGACATTCTTTCTCCAATAAAAATGAGACCTTGGAGTTTCACCTCTCCTCCTCTTGGAACGCTGCCCTGAGAGCATTATGTGGGGAAACCTGGTCTAGCCTACAAGAGGGTGAAAGCCCATGTGGACCAGAGATGAGATGATCCAGTTGGGGTTTCCCGGACAAATCACTGACAGCCAATAAGTGAGTGAGCCCATATTAGAACATCCAGGCCCAGCTGAGCTGCAAAATGACTGAAGCCGCAGAGTGACCCAGACAATTCTGAGCCATTGCTCTTTAGCCACTACCTAAGCTTTGCGTAGGCCACAAAGTAGACGAAACAAACCAGGCACCCTGTTGAATATCCATTATGTATGAAGCACTGGGTCAGAAACTCCATGGGAGACATGAATGGAGATTAATAATATTAGACAAAACATAAATGGCTCTGTCCTTCATGTGCGAATATATCTGTAAATAAATTGGCATGTAGTATTTATCTATTTTAAATCTATCCAATCTACATTAACAACCTTTCATTATTCCTATAGGCCAGAGCATGGGTCTCCCTGGGGTGTTCAAGAACAATCCAATGGGGTAGAAGAAAAATAATTAAATATCTTATTATTTTTAATTAATATTTTTCCTTTTTATTTTTTGAATATGTTTTCATAAGGTACAAAGCATTATTTATAAATACACAAATATGCACATAGTGGGGTTTTGCACAGTCATAAATCCCACACATCCTCAACCTTCCATCCCTACACAAAAATCTACTCTTTCCATGCCTTTGCTTTCCTGAAATAAATGAATCCTTCCCTGGATACTTAGGGAAGAATCAGTGATAACTACTCCCACAGGTCACTGTTCATCTGAATTGTAATTATTCATATATAGTCTCTTCAGTAAGGCTGTAAGCATTTTCAGACTGGGTGTCTGTATCCATTTCAGACAGGGTGTCTGTAAACACCTGTCTTTGGCAATGCAGTATAATGGTACTATGACATGACTTTTTTGTGGCTTTTTTTGGTGAGGAACATTCACCCTGAGCTAACGTCAGTTGCTGATCTTCCGCTTTTTTGTACTTGAGGGAGATTAGCCCTGAGCCAACATCTGTGCCAATCTTCCTGTTTTGTATGTGGGATACCTCCACAGAATGGCTGATGAGTGGAGCAGGTCTGCACCTGGGATGTGAACCCGTGGACCTGGGCCACTGAAGCAGAATGTATGGAAATTTAACCACTCGGTCACAAGGCCAGCCCCACAACATGATTTTTAAGAGTGCAGGTTCTGGAGCCAGGTTGCCTGGATTCAAATCCCAATTGTCCCACTTATTAGCTGTGCAAACTTTAGTAAGTTATCTGTGCTTCTATTTCTTTGCTGTAAATGGAGATAGTAAAATCCCTACCTCATAGGGCTGCGGTGAGAATTGAAATAGTTAATACATGTAAAATGCTTAGAAGTGTCTGATACATCGTAAGTGCTCAATAAGTATTAGTTCTCACCATCGTTACCTTCCCTCTCCCCTACCATCACCACCATCATCACCACCACCACTGCCTTTCTCTCTCTGATGTCTAACGGAGTAAATGAATGTGTGATGGAGGGAAGTGAGAAAGAGCATGAGTTGCAGACAAAACACATTATATGACTTGTTAAAATTCTGGAAATCACTGTTTTAAATTTCTCCAGATGGATGATGCAACTTCAAGGCAGGGTGTCTCACTAGTACCACCTGACAGTTGGTTTGTTACTGACAAATAAAACATGTAAATAAATGTGTATGACAATAAACGCCTTCAAGCTCTTCTTTTACAGTCTGATAATTATGATGAGGCTAGAAACAATTCTCAGCTGAAAACTGTTACTGGAATTATTTCCTTGAGCATTGTCTTTGAACTGTAATCTCTCCTCTGGTGGAAATCGTCAGACACAGGTTTACTGCCTATCTACAGGGGGCATTTAGATTTCTATAGATTTCCTATGAGATGCAGACCCATAAATCAGTATCTTCTAACTATACGACTGATAACCTATGCTAGAAGGAAGGCACAGTGCAAGAATTGTTACATATCATAAGGAAAATGGGGTCCTGGAGACCACCTTCCCATCCGCCTCCCTTCACCAATCAGAACACTGGGCCCAGAGAGGGTCAGTGTCTTAACTAAGTCCCACAGCTTATTTGTGACAGAATTCTCACTTGACTTCTGTCTAGTTCAGTGCACTTTTCACAACCCTAATTTTAGGAACTATTTCCATAAACCTTTTGAGTGAAAGTGTACCACTTATATTAAGGGAAGGAAGGAAGCCACCCCACAAATAACTGACTTAGCACACGGCACAAAGGAGGCCTTCAATAAATGCTTGTTGAAGGATGGGCAGAGGGATAAGCAGAGGCCTAGCTGGCTGGCTGTGAAGTCCTCCAGGTTCCTAAACTGTCCCATTACAAAACTCTGGTCTCTCAAGTGGTGCCAGCCAGCTGGGGCTGGCGCGAATCACTTCTTTAACAGAAAAAGGAAAAACACAAAACCATTCTTTCAATCTGTTTTGTTTTTCTTCCTGTATTCATAGCTCACATCTCATTAGACGAAAGAGATAATCCAATAAACTCTTGTTTTTGAATTTTTTTTCTAAATATAAAGGTAATATAGAATCACTGTAAAATTTTAGGGAATAAAAGTAAGGTTAATAACAATGCAATAATAAAAGCCAATGTTTATTGAATGCTAATTTTGTACCAGGCATGGTGCAAACATTTGATATGAGTTGACTCATTTAATCCTCACAGCAACTTTAGGTTACAAACATACTACTACTATCAGCCCCATTTTACAGATGAGAAAACCAAGGCATGAGGTATTAAGTAACTTGCCCAAAATTTTACAACCAATAACTAATGGAGTAGAGATTTGAACTCAGGCAGTGTGGTTGTAGAGTCCAACGTCTCAACTACTCTTTTAAACTGCTAATGATGAAGTTTTGGTTTCCAATGCAAATTATTAAAAAAAAGATTTAAAAATTCCTAACTTTGACTAACTTAAACGCAGATCTTCTACACCACAAAAGACACAATAAATAAAGTGAAAATGCAATCTCAGCACCAGAAAAGATAACAGTAAAACATATCATATAATCAACAAAATAGTAATTTATAGAATGTGTAACAAATTCCTACAAATTTGTAAGAAAAAGACAATCAGTACAAAAGAAAAAGGGCCAAAGACTATGAACAAGCAATTTATGAAGAAATCCAAATGGCCTCTCAACACATAAAAGGATGCCCACTCTTATTAATTACAGGATGCAAATCAAAAAGTCAGATACCATTTCACCTACCAAATTTGGGAAAACTGTATATTTCATAATAGCAAGCGTTCATGAAGATATAGAGCAATGAGAACTCTCATACTCTGCTATAAATTGGTGCTCCATTTAGGAGAGCAATAATCCCTAGTAATGTGGAGGACACACGTACTGCACAGTCCAAAAATCCCACTCTTAGGCCTTAAAGAATATTCCCTGGAAAAATGCATGTACACAGGGAAAAAAATGTACAAGAATGTTCACAGTAGCATTTTTTCTAATAGTGAAAAAAAAGTAAACTATTTAAATATCCATCAACAGTAAAATGGACAAGTAAATGGGGGACTATTGATATAATGAAATACTAATATAGCAATCAAAATATGTAAAGTAAAATGGAACAAGGAAGAATCTCAAAAATAAGGACAAAAAAGCATGTTCCAGAACGATACATTCAATATGCTATTTATACAAGGTTTGAAAATGTGCAAAGCAATACCATATATTGTTCAGCAATATATATACACATTTTTAAAAAGTATAAAACATATATGAGAATGATAAACACCAAATTCCAGATCGTTACTTCTGGGATGGTAAGGGTAGAGTGGGCTACAGAAGAGACACACAGAGGGCTTCAACTGTTTTGATAATAGTTTACTTTAAAAAAATTGTTTTCTAACGTATATAAGAAATTATTTAGATTTTAGAAATTTGTGTGGTAGCATATAGTGGTTCACCATGTTTCCATACTTTTCTGTATGCTTGAGTTTTTTCAGATTTTTCAAGAAATATTGTGACAAACTAAAATCAAGGCACCAATGATGATAAAAGTTTCATGATTTGTAGGGATGAGCAAAATTAACAATCTACTTGTATATCACTGATGCAGACTATAAGCTCAATTGATATTTTCTCTTTTCCTCCTCAAAGGTGAAACAATTTTTCTTGCTATCATAAATTAATTTAGATAATTATATAATCAGATGTGGAGCTAATATGTCCCTCAAATATTAATTTATTTTATATCGATTCCATAATGGCCGACTACTACAGGCAGTAATGTCCCTATTTTGGAGATAAGGGTCCTAAATATAAGTGCTTGACTTATTCAAGGATAGATCTGGAATTTTAGCAGAATGTCAGGGATACCACCAGGGACCAAGCCTTCATTCCTTTAATACTAGACTTTGCCATCATA
This sequence comes from Equus quagga, assembly GCF_021613505.1. Taxonomy (NCBI): domain Eukaryota; kingdom Metazoa; phylum Chordata; class Mammalia; order Perissodactyla; family Equidae; genus Equus; species Equus quagga. The sequence goes on along the minus strand of NC_060270.1, from coordinate 4,702,869 downwards.
ACAAAATAACCCAAAGTATTTAGTAGCAGTAATTCTGATGCATCTATCTTAATGCACCAAAGGCTAAGAAATTTAAAAATTTTTAAAAACTTCCAAAAAAAAATACTATAATGTGAATCTGCAAAAAGTTAGAACGATTAGCAAATTTACCATTTTATAATTATGTTAAGTACATCTTAAGTAAGCACTCAGGCCGTGGTTGGAGGTATGACCTGGGTCCCTGGGGTGGAATGTTTGGTGGATGAAGTTCAAATACAGTCTATTTACCCACGAACATAAGTGGTCTTAATCCAAGCAGAAGACATTTTTTAAAATGTTGATTTTTAAAAACAGAAGCGTAAATAAGACTGTGATTTATGAATCTGCTAATGACCTTCTCTGCTGGAGACTTCAGAAAGATTGAGTCTTTGGCTCCGGTAAATATAACAAGAGTGCAGACTTGTTAAAGCAGTAATAGGTACCCTTATTAAAAACTCCACTTCCATTAAGAGTTACAAATTGTCGGGCTGGCCTGGTGGCACAGCGGTTAAGTTCGCACGTTCCACTTCGGTGGTCCCGGGGTTCACGGGTTCAGATCCCGGGTGCGGACATGGCACCACTTGGCAAGCCATGCTGTGGTAGGCGTCCCACATATAAAGTAGAGGAAGATGGGCATGGATGTTAGCTCAGGCCAGTCTTCCTTAGCAAAAAGAGGAGGATTGGCAGCAGATGTTAGTTCAGGGCTAATCTTCTTCAAAAAAAAAAAAGAGTTACAAATTGTCTTCCTTCTTTCCAGCCCTTAAAGAATGCGTTCCAGAAGCAGTGATATGGAGGGCTCAGCCCAAAAGCAATTTCCAAGACTTAGTAAAGACCACAGTTTCCAAGGACCTAAGGACATGAAGCAGAGACAGCAAGAAAAAGATCCCACCAGTGAGGCAGATGCAATCCTTCCACATCCTAAGTCACACAGTGGTAATGGCCATCAAGGAGAAGATCTCTCAAGAGATGACCTCTTATTTCTTCTCAGCATTCTGGAGGGAGAACTACAGGTTAGCTGGGTTAGAATTACCCCCACCATGCTTCAAGCGAAAAGCTTTGTGAATTTGGTGTCTATGCTGCCACAGAATTAGATATCTGTGGTTCTCACTTGTATGGACATGAAAGCAAAGTGGAAGTACACAGAATTCTCTTCCGCCAACTTGAAGGGCAATTAATCACATCTAAAAGGGCTGTTATTATGACACGTGGTTGGCACGCACATTGTGAAAGGTTGGGTCCTCTTCCCATGATGCTCAGGAGCTTCAGTGCACAGGCACGTATGGGTAACAACACAGATGACTCTGGATTGGTTTAAAGAACAATAGGCCCTTTGGATGCCATGTGAACTGGCTCCTAGACTTGCCCTGGAAATGTTAACCTACATAAAAAACAAAAAACAGCTGCTACACATATAGGAGAATCTTATTTCCTACCCCTGAAAATGAAAATGCTGGTCCATTGAGGGGTCTCATGTTATCTGCTTGTCAAACACAATAAAAAATGCAGAGTCCCCCAAAGTCATATAGTGATCACTTTTTAAAAATTATTGATGTGTAACTAGATTGTAAGAAAGATGAAAGGGCATAGTTTTGCTACCTTTTCTAAAAGGTACTCTAACCAAATATGATTTGTTTATACTTGAAAGAGAAGAAAAAAACATTCAACTATCACAAGAAATCACTTGCAGAGACGCTTGGTAGATAAAGCAGGCTTTCTGAAATGCCTTTTGTTCCTACAGGCTCGAGATGAAGTCATAGGCATTTTAAAGGCAGAAAAAATGGACTTGGCTTTGCTGGAAGCTCAGTATGGGTTTGTCACTCCAAAAAAGGTGTTAGAGGCTCTCCAGCGAGATGCTTTTCAAGCAAAATCTGCTCCTTGGCTAGAGGACATCTATGAGAAACCAATGAATGAGGTATGTATCGCATCAGGGGTATGAACCTGGGAGGTGGAATAAGCTCAACAGCCAGACAAGCACTAGGCCTGGTGGGTGAGCAGGACCTACAACTCCTTTTTGATTATTTAGTTTTATGTTCTAAGGCACTTAAAATTTACGCAAGGTAGATAAATACAACATGTTCTACAGGAAAGAAAAGGAGAATAAATCATGGTCAGGATGTTTCCACTAGGTTTGTTTCTTGACATCAGACTGAAACTTAACAAATACAAGAGAATTCTTCTCTCTCTCCTCCATCCCCTCCCCTCCCCCCACACAAACAAAGATACAGACACAGACACACACACCCCCTCAAAGGGGTCCACACTTCTTTTGGGGACTTGAAGGCTATTCAGGCTATGATAAAAAACAGATAAAGTTCCACCATACAAGGTAATTTCTTTGAAAACACTGCAGTATTATGTCATAGAAATTCTGAGCGTGAGTGGAAATGATCTGAAGAACTGTCCAAGAAATAGAGTTTTAGCAAGCATATATTTTAGATGAGCACATATCCTCTTTTTTTCCTTCAAAAGTTTAATGACAGCAAAGCTATTTCCTCTAAGTGTGCCCAGTAATGACAATGGCAAAGAAGAGCAGTCCCAACACGGCCACCACTGCACAAAGATACTGCTTGCTCTTCTACTTGCTGATGTTTCTGAAACTCTTTGGCATCCTTATTTTATTCTTCTATTTTCCTCTGAGACTTCAATGGAAAATTTCATAATTTTTCATTTTTATAAAAAGGAGACATCTAGGAGCATGAGTTAAGGCTGGAGAGAATGAAAGCAAGTTTTGGACAAATTCCCCCCGCCCCCCACACTCTGGCAGCCTACCTTAGGAGTGACCTCTAATGTCCTTGTTATTCTTGTCCTGGGTGTCTCAGGAGAGAAGACAACCGTCTTGCCAAATTGTGAAGGAGTTTGGTCATATGGATCTGCTTCTCTGAGAGGTGAAGATGAGACCACCCAAAGTCTGTTGATTGCATTTTAATCCAAATTTTAAACAAGAGGAGCCAAAGCGCATTTAAGTCAAGTGTTAAAACTGTATCCTGGCTCCCAATATAGTGACTGTGAAACAGCATTAGGCACAAATTCTCCATCCCTATGAGCACAAATGCAAATGAATGATCACTGAACATATCCTGATGAAATTCCATAAACGGCACAGCCCCTCAACACTTCAGTGTGAAATGAAACAGAATGATTCCAAACTTATGCTGAAATCAATAGGAAAAAGTTTTAGTTACAAAATTCTATTGCATACATGCAAATCTGGAAATACCCTGACTCTCTGCAAATGCTTGCAATCCTAACTCTGCAAAGTGTCCCTGAAAGGCACCCAGAATTTGGCCCTGCTTTACAAATCCAATCTTCTTTGATTGCTCTCCCAGCAGACACTCCTACACACGCACACATGCATGCATGCACACACACACACACACACACACACACAGCCCTCACGTTCCCACCTCCAGGATTTGCTCACTTGCTTCTCTTGCCTTTTACTTCCTGGTTTCCCCTTAACAGATTGCTCTCTCCTCAGCTGTCACTCTATCAGATTCCTCGAAGCCCACATAACTCTACTCACCCAAAAACCCAGTTGCCTACCCTCTTCCTCTGTCTGGGAAGTAATGGATAAGAGGAGACATACAGAGAATAAATGGTAAAAGGGGATTCTGACTAGGAGTCCGTGGATAGGGCCGAAGAAAAGAAAGAAAGAGAGGAGAGTGTTCCCAGGAAGCCCATCCTGGGCTGCACCCTAATTACATCAGAATAAGGATCTGCATGCTAAAAAATTATTATTCTTTTGTTTTCTCACATCTCTCCTCCTTTTATTTTCCTCATAATGTTCTTTTTGAAAAATGTGAAAAATCTCAACCATGTCTAGGGTAAACTAAAGTGGATTTATCTATTCTTAAGGCAAAATAACTTAGAAAAACAAACTATTCTCAGTTACGTCACATGGTAGGAATGCTGTCTTAGGATGATAAAGTGGTGGAGGTCTGAGAGCTAGAACAAAGGATGCAGATGGGGAGGGAGAGCTGGTTCTCAAGGAGGGAGGACCAAGAACTCCGTGTCCGCGACACTTTTCACCTCCTATTCCTCTCCAAACTGCAGTGTTATATTAGAGATTTTCTTAAAAAAGATATTTGAATTAATGGCCTGATGTATTCTTAGTTCTTCCAAAAACTGATCAAGGAAAATATAACATTTTGGATTTATCAAGGTACTATAATAAAAGAGTCTGCATACCTCATTAGCATTACCTAAGGGTAATTCTTAAAGTCCTTATTTTAAGCAACTGTATAATTTAGCTTCTAAATTTCATTTTACAATTTTAATTGTATAAAAAGGTGGTTCCTGTCTGCAGGGCGTTTAATGTCTAAGAGAGTGACAGCCAACAAACGATCACATAAATAAGTATTTGATTACACATTATGTTAATTTCTGTGGTGAAAACTACAACTATGGTTTGAGTATATGAGAGAGTATAATGGGGGATCAATTTTAGATAGACGAAGCAGGAAAGCCAAGATCCAGAGAATGAGTAGGGGTTAGTCAGGTAGACCATAAAGGAATTCAATTTCCAGCAACGTTGTGGACTATATATCATGAGATCATGTCACTAAGAAATACACGAAATGTTAGAGAAAATAGCTAACACTCTTAAATGCACGGATGAGCTTACTTGGAAGCAAGAGAAATCATGAAGCCAGGAACTAAAGGGGAAATTTCCACAGATCAGTAGCTGGCTTCATACATTTTGAACCTTTCTCCTCTACAATACACAAACTTCAAGTGCTGAGAACCAAAGGACATATTCATTTTGCAATACACCCTCTGGCCTTTCACCTTTGACAGTGGCTGGGTGAGCTGGCACAGTGGCCAGTAACAGCATTTCTGGAAGCCTTTCCTACACCAAGATGGCTAGCAATAACTTAACTATACATAGAAGTGACTGTGAAACCAACTAAACTTCCCTTTAACAGGACCCCTCAAATTTTCATAGCCTCTTCAAAACTACCTGACATGAAAGGAAGTCTGACGGAAAGTATGCAAAAATGGAAAAAAGACAGAAGTCTTAACTGATTACAATTAAAATGCATTACTTTTATAAATCTTACAAAATATATCATAGGTGAATACATTGCTGGGGCCCTGGCAGGGCCTTGGAAAATACCCAAGCTTCAGGATAAATCCTCTTCCTCTAAAACTCACGCTTCATGGTCAATTCTCTTCCTCTCTCTCTCTCTTTCTGCATGTGTGCATATGTGTGTTTTTAGAAGAGGAAGACTTGACCATTTTGCAGGCACACTTTGAAGGGACAGAGGTGGGATCAAAAACATGAGAAAGAATCACAGGTGGAACAAAGGCTGGAAGGAGACAATAAGGGATGGAGCAATAAAGCACACACAGGTGAAGAGGTTAGGAATGTAGACGGATATAGGTAGATAAGAGTAGCAAATGTGTAAGAAAACATAGAGTAGTTATGCTCGATGGACTCTATACAGTCAAGTAGGAGATAAGAGTAAGAAGGTAAGGATGTGTCCGTGTCTAGCACTTAGAGAGAACAGCATGGGCTTGAGCAAAGAAATAGGTGCCTTGAGCAAAGAGAAAGGATGCTGACCAGGCATAAGGGAAGGGCCACATGGAAGGTCCAGCTAAATCTGAAAATCATCCAGAATGCTACCAAGATTGATGGTGGAAAGGTGGAGTGTAGGGGGAGTGACCTGGAGCTCAGCAGATGACCAAGATGAGAAGGAGAGAAGACTATCACCATTCAGAGTAACAATGAAACAAGGAAGGGTTTTCAGAAGAGTCTGGCAGTGTTAGTGCAGAGCCATGAGACTCATGCCCCCATTTGCAGAATCTGAGATACTGAGGCAATGAGAGATATCTGGTTACCTTTGATCCACTTAAGTGGCCAAAAAATTTCTCTGCTCTCTAGATTAGCTTTATCTCTACCAGTACATTCAGGGTAAGCAAAGAAAAGGGCAGTCTTCAAAGTGCCAATGGAAAAGAACAAAGAGAACCAAAGCCAGAGCGCAGAAAGATCAAACCCAAAATTAGGGTGGTCTGTGAGTCAGGAGGTTTTAAAACAAAGGTCATTTTTCTTTTCTAAACATACATTAAACAACCAAAAGTAAAAAGATGTGAAAACCTCTCTGTTCCTCATTCCCTGTGACCATGGAATAATCCAACCTAATGTAACATTGTACTTTCTTAGTCCTAGGCAAAGAGCTGGACTGTATTAGGGGCGGGAGGGTAGGACAGGACATCAGGGAGGCTGAAATGATAAGCAGGAAGCTTGTCACTGCACGTAAACACCAAGGAGCCATCTTCTCAATCTTTTTCCCTGACACTCCCTGGTGAGTCTTCCTGTTTTCTTCCCCAGGCTTCATTCAATCTGCAAGTAGAGACAGATGAAAAAGGGGCAATGGTCCTCTGACAGTCCCTTAGTGCTAAATGACACACCACCTCACACTGCTCCTAAGTGTTTCAGGTGTGTATCTTATCTCACTAGCGACAGTATACACACTGAGACTTCAAACTCCTCTTGTACTCCCCATGGCAACTATCACAGTATCAAGTACCTACAGCATAATAGGCACTTAAGAAAGAGTTGTTGCCTTGAGAAAACTGTGGCACCAGAATTGATCTTAGAAATCAGGCCCAACCACTTAATTCACAAATGAAGAACCTGAAGTACAGATTGGCTAAGTGGTTTGGCCCAGCACACACACACATGGTAGGAAATGAAATGAGTTCAGGGAGGATCAGGTCCATCTTTTGATCTGTTAGGAATGAGGAAGAGACTGAATTGAGAACCACCGGCATATTTCCTAAGAGGCATTCTGGGCATGGAGAGATGAAGGCACAGAACAAACCTTCAAGTGTAAGCTAAAACACCTCTAGAATCACTAATTCTTTCTTTGGAAGCTTTCCCTCTGCAACGTCATTTTTGACAACTTTTCAATACTGCTGTTGACAAACATGAGCTCCTCAGTGGTTGCACCAAACAGCATGAAGTAAGTTCAAGCCATCCTTCAAGAGGCATGGCATGTGACAGAAGGAAAACCGAGAGAATTAGGCATCTACTGATATGAAAGAACAAACAATTCTACCCAGGAGTGATCAGAGAAAGTTACAACAGATGAATAGGAAAAGTTTTGGGTGGAAGGGGAAAAATATTTCTAGGTATCAGTACTGAGAAAAACAGTCTTGAAGTACCATGGTGTGTTCTAAGAACTGCCCGAAGTCCACTGTGGTTAAAGGTTGGGTGAAAAAGATGGGAAGGTATGGAATGAGAATGGGGCTGAAGTGACAGGAGACCAGTTGGTGAAAAACCCGGCTCTGCACAGGAGAGTGGAGTAATCCCACTGGTGGAAGATCATGCATTCGCTGATGAGGATGGGCTGGAAGAAGGTGAGGCTGAAGGAAGGGAGACTTAGAAGGTCATGTAATAAATAAAGGGCAATGATTCTTTCCAGCTTTCCTTCCTTGTCCCTTCAAACAAGCAAACTATATAAGAAGGAAAAAACACAATGAAAAGCATCCGTAGATTAAATAAACCTTCTATTTCCTCTCTTTGGGCCAAATAAAGTTTAACACTCACATCCATACAATTACAAGAAGCTATTTAAGGAAGGACTCTTTTCTTGCATTTAAGAAGCCTTCCTTAGTTATTCATTTACGTTTTGCCAAATACCTACTATAATTATTCATTTATTAATTCTAGGGTCAACCTTGTAACAAATTAAATGGAATGTTTTTCTAAGTCAACTGCGACTTTCCTAAATTAAGCCTGATCCCATCACTATTTCACTCTCAAATTCCAAAAGCAGTTGATCTGAATTTCCCTTACAATGCACTCTAATGTTTGGGCAACCATAAGAAGGAGGTTTCAGAGGGTGGTTGTGGACAATTAACCACAGGACAATTAACACTATGACCTCCTTCTCAGAGGATGGTCATTAGTTGACAGTGACTCTGCCAGCAGGCAATGCAACTTAGCAATTTCAGCTTTCACAAAAGATTTGGTTATATTAATTAAAAATCAACACCTGTATGGCATAATGAAGTATTTTGTATATGTGTTAAAGCACCATTATAAACCCATATTAGAAAACTAGACAACCAGCCTATGCATCTGGAGGTCAGAGAGAATTAACTGAGGGCCCAGTGGCACAGCGGTTAAGTGCGCATGTTTCGCTTCGGCGGCCTGGGGTTCGCCGGTTCGGATCCTCGGTGCAGACATGGCACTGCTTGGCAAAAGCCATGCTGTGGTAGGCGTCCCACATATAAAGTAGAGGAAGATGGGCATGGATGTTCGCTCAGGGCCAGTCTTCCTCAGCAAAAAGAGGAGGATTGGCAGTATTTAGCTCAGGGCTAATCTTCTTCAAAAAAACAAAACCAAAAACAAAACAGAGAGAATTAACTGAGTTCTCTATGCTGGAACATCTTGTTCTATTCTTTTTCTGAAATGACTTGGCCATTTTGTGCCTTGGATTCTCAGTCAAGTATGTGCTTTTTAAGGATGTATGAGTTAAACTGGCTTCAAATTCACAGAGTCACAAATTTTCAATCATTTACAATAAAAGCAAAGGGGAAAATCAACCAGTATCATCAGTTACAACATCTAGTATTTAACTAATCTAGAAAGTCACATGCTTTCAAAACCATGTTCTTAACTGGATCTTAATTTATCCCTGGGGAAAGATCCTGAGCTACTCTTGTTTTAATCAGCCCCTTACCTCTTTTCTTCTTGATTCCTTGCTTGCTATTTTGTTTTCAGCCTGTAGCATATATTGGGCACCTACTACGAGCAAGGCCCTCTGTTAGATGCTAAGAATTTAAAAAAAAACAGAACATAGGCCCTGCCTTCATGCACTTCACAATCTAATAGGGAGACGACCACACAAATCAGGCACAGGGCAATGGTTTTATAACAGAGATGTAAGTAAGCCACAGAACTACGACTGGGTGTTTACGTTAAGGTACGCACACTACATACCAACACAGAACTAACAAGGATTTCTAAAACACGAAAACACCTTGACACATAAGACAATGAAAAGCAGAACAGGGATCCAGGGAGCACACACTGGCAGAGCACTACTACAGGGAGAGTGGGGCAGGAGAGGTCAGCTAGGGTGGCCGCAGAATCAAGCATTGTGAAGGGATTCCTTCACTTTCCATCATTCCTCTGATATGGTTTCTCTGGAGAGAGAAGAAAGTATCAGAAAGGAAGTATGGGGAAATTGTTCTGATATCTACAGAGGCACCATTTATTCTCTTGGGGGAAAAAACGATGACAGCAAAAAGATTACATTTGTGTTAAATGCATCAGAAAGCATCAATTAACAAGAGTAATGATAAAAACTAAACAAGGAAATCAGAAACCCATTGCTGAATTAATTAGTCAAAACTGGAAATTCTAAAAGAGTGAAAGATGGCAGTATTACAATTTGTAGTTAAGAGACTATAAATGTATTTTCTTTTACAGTTGGACAAAGTTGTGGAAAAACATAAAGAATCTCACAGACGAATCCTGGAACAGCTTTTACTGGTAGAAAAATCTCATAGGCAAACCATATTGGAGCTGGAGGAAGAAAAGAGAAAACATAAAGAGTACATGGAGAAGAGTGATGAATTCACGAGCCTACTGGAGCAGGAACGTGAAAGGTAAGGCTACCTTGGACAAGACAATGGCCCATTCTGCAAACCGTTCCTAACTTCTCACGTGGGCTGGGCATGGTAACAGGGATACAGGAATTCAAGGATGAACATGACACAGCCTCTGCTCTCAAAAATCTCATGGTCCAGAGTGAGGAAAAGGATGTGTTTAAAGACAGTATCAATACAATCCAAGAATAATCGGGTATGGTAAGAACTGTGGAAACATAAATGTTGGGCATCTCATTCTGCAAGGGAGTGCGTTGCAAAAGTTGCAGAGGAGGTGACAGGGTCTAGTTCCTATGCAAACAAGAATGGAAACTATAGAAAGGCAGGGGCAGAAATAAATGTCACATCATAGAGGTAAGAAAACATTATAGGTACTGAGGGAATGACAGCTTTCCACACGGCTACAGCACGGGTGTAATCACAGGATGAGAAAAAGAAAGGCTAGCAGGTAGATTTTATACTCTTGTCAAGAAGGAGCAAGGACAGATCATGAGAAGAGGAATAAGTCAATCAGGTACGCATTTTTAAAGAACCATTAAGGCAACATGGAGGAAAGACAGGAGGAAATTTAGACTGAGGGGAGGTAAGTGTTCCAGTGGCTATGGGGTTAGAAAGGATGGGATACAAACAAGAACTATTTGTGATGTATAGTCAATATGAATTAGTGACTAATGAGACTGGAGATCAGAGCAAGGAAAACAGGGAGCTACTTAGAAGCATTCCTGGCTATTCACCCAGGTATAGAATACAGGAATAGGGCACAGGTTTTTGTTGTTGCAGGATTTCGGTGGAGCAGATGGTTGAAAAGGCTGGGTCCTGTTTTAGGCATGTTGAGTATGAGGTATCTGGTATATTCCAATGTCCAGAGGGGACAATGACATGTCTAAACAGACAACCCACAGTTGGAACATAGGTCTGGACAAGGTTACGCTGGTGATGTGGATTTGCAGCTGGTAATAGTTGAAGCTACAGTTGTTGGTGTGGTAAGGAGAGAGAATTCTGCGAAGGGAACTCTAGAAAACATCAATTGTGTGATGGTTTTCTGGAGAAAAAGGGGTCAAAAAAGGAAGCTGAGAATGAAGGGTGGTGGGTTGGAAGAATTAGAAGAGAAAGAAAGCAAAGAAACCAAGCATAGGAAGACTTCCAAGAAAGAGTGAGCAGTCAAACAGCACCAAATAATATAGAAAAGGATGAGCAAATGTCCCAGGATTTGGCAACAAGGAAGACACTGAGGAATTTAACGAGCCCTTTCAATAAAACAGCAAGAGCAGAAGCCAAATCGCAATGCTTTGAAGAATAAATAAGAAATGAGGACATAGAAGCTTAAAATGCAAACTAGTATTTTGAGAAGCTTGGCTGCAAAAAAGGAGAGATTGGTTGGTAAACTTTTTATAACCATAAGGAGGGCAGGTTATTGTGCTCTACTGTGACCCTCTGAATCACCTTAGAAAGTGCAAGCATCCATATTAAACTGAGCGGACAACTGATCCTCTCTATTGATACTGCAAAGATAGAAAATAACCAATCTTTGTGGAATGTAAAAGTTTTAATGGATTTTCATTCCACTTTTGTTATTCCACGTGGACTTCTTTTATGAATTACAGAGATGATGATGCTGGATTCTAACAATCCCAGCAAAATCCAGAAAAAAATAATTTGTAAGCTCCTTTTCTGAAATACTGATAATGTCAGCTGCTTTATTTAAATACCTACAAGTCATATTTAGCAAGGTAACCAAAGTTTCACAGTAGCTAGGCTAATGGCAAACTTTCACTTCTCTTCAGTGCAGGTCATGGTAGACATTTGGTCAGAGTGCCAGAGAGTCCATGGCCCTCACATCCAGTTTCTTTTTCCACATTGATCAGGAAGTTCGTTTTCCACTCACTACATAGAACGGGGTCTGGTTACTTTGCCCCTTATGAACTTGAAATATCTTCAGGGGCAGATTAAAGGAGCAAAAGAAGTCTGGCACCAAGGGATAATTTGACTCAGACATTGCAATATACGATTTGTTATTCAATGAGACAATGTCATATTAAATATTATTTCAAACCCCTGTGGTTTGGCATCTGTGGCCTCATTTGGCCTCTACACTTATTTGGCACTAACTTGCTGAACACAGACACTTCCTTTCATCTCTCATTACTATGAACATTTATTGACCATCGTCAGAGTGTTGTCTGCCACAGAACAAAGAGCTACTGACTGTCCCTGCCCAGGGGGCTTGTCACATTAATGCAGAAGGCAAGACAACACAGATTTAGGGTGGGAATGTGGAGAGCTGTTGGTGGTATAGTTTTAATATTCACTCTTGTATCTCTACTATCTTCTGGAGGAAGGCTGAGGAGGGCTATCCAGAAGTAACACTAACGCTGGGAGGCAGATGGTGAAGATTATTTAAACCAAGAGAGAGCAAAGAGGAACAAGAGTGAAAAATGGGAACAAAGGCCACGGGCTAAAGGAAAAGGAAAATAGTGGGATGAATGTAAACTGTACACCATGGAATCAATATATTAAGAATGGTATTTCTACATGCATCAAAGCAGTTTAAGAAGAAGAATTTAAACGATCATATGACACAAATTTCTTGTCTTGAAGAATAACGAAAGTAAACATACCAATACCAAAAAAGTAGGAAAAAATGATGAGAGTGACTCTCATTCCCTGTTTAGCCATTCCAGAAGATATGAGAATATTCACCTATTTCTATTTGCCCAGGAACAGTTTCCAGATGGAATTCTTTGGGTGTGAGAATGTTAAGCCTACTCTCAGCTCACATGAGACACAGATAACGCTTCCCTGCTCCGCCTGCACAACATCACAATTCCCATATCTCGGCGCTGTTAGTGCACTGGCCCTCCCTGCTCCCCGGCCTCCAGCAGGGAGGCTGTGGGCCTCAGGAGGCATAAGTGACTTCTACCTGTTTATGGCTGTGTGCATCAAAGTATTAAATGAACACCACCTAACAAAACAGGAAGCAGGGGAAACTCTAATAATTTCAGGTAAATATAAACAGAGGAGGTGCTTACATAAGAGAGTGAAATACCATTCATGTATCTCATTCTTGGACAACAAACGACAAAACACGTAACCTCACTGAATCCTTCAAATTTTAGTGAGAGTCTTCCTCTCAAGCACACAGCCACCCCTCAAAAAAGCCAGACCAACTTGTCCTCAGGAGTCAAAGAGTAATGTTTACTTCCACCCTCAAACAAAGTGATGTAAGCCACTCCCAAACCAGTAACCCTCGTACAGAGAAACAAAAAAAGATATCCTAACTCCCTTAAAAGGGGGTTGGGTGAGGAGAGCTATAAAGGACTAGGTGATTGAAACTCTGACAAAACACTGTGAACCTTTAATGGTCATATTTTAAGTGTTGGATAATATCTACTTGGAAATAAAATAAAAATTAAGAAAGACATGATTGAGATAGTTCATAAGCCCTTACAGGGTATAAAAATGGATTTTAAATTAAGGCTCAATTTCTGTGTTTTCTTTGGAGAATTAGTTTATGTGGAAAATCCTAAAGGAGACTGATGTCACACATTGATTTTAGGCCAAAATGTTTGCCGGGTGATGTTGTTGTTGTAATCAGTAAACAACTGGCTTTCCCATCAAGAAAGGGTCGGGGTGGGGATCAGCTCAGGAACCCCGTTCCCAGGCAGGTTAATGCAAAGTTCCCTTCACTGTGATCTGCGTGGTTTGGTCTGTCCACAAGGTAACATTACACCCACATTTCATGACGACTCTCTGTTCACTGACCAGCTCCAATGTGTGGATGTGTGTGTCACTGGTGACCTGAATTATGTACTTGGCTGAATTACAAGCGGAGTCTATGTGAAAAGTTTTAGACAAAAGCAATGCCAGTAATTTTTGGCCTTTCTGGATGGCTTCACAGGAAAGCCAAAACAAAAATTACTTTTAGTCAGTGTAATTTTGCAAAATTTTCCCATAAGTGAAATGCCAATTTTGCCTGTATTTTCAAAAAAGCTTGCATAATTTTTTTCCTTTTTCAGTTTCAATGGGGGAAGAAGCTGTGAGGGGGAAAATAAACCAGTTTCCTTTTTTTGAAACCATGCTTTTTTTTTTTTTAGAATACTAAACCAAACCATGTATACTAACCATATATATTACTGCATTTTTTGCCTTGAAATAGCCACTAAAGTGGGAAACAAATATCGTATGGCAACTCTGTATAAAATGTGGCTTCAACCATGGAGTTTTTTAAAGCCTTAAATTACTTTTCCTAAAATCTTGGCCAAGTAGGTTAGCACTGATATTCTGATTTTATAAAGCACGAGTTCAAATGGTAGCTTCTCAAACACCATGTGGTGAGGAAGGAGGCACAGGTACAATTCATTTCCTGTTCCTGCCCAAGTGTGACAAGATAGAACGGTGGCTCCAGGGGCAGACAGGTCTTTGGAGGAAAGCCACCAGGGACCCAGCTTCAAGGGTTGTTGCCTTGACCACACCTTGGGCTAAGTCCTTTGCTGCTCAGGTTTTAGTAAAGAACAAAGCACTCCCACTTCTCCCTTTGGCTGAAGCAACTTCATAAAGAAAGATTTCCACAATCAACCCTTCTCTATGACAGGGCTTTTTTCCAGATTGGCAAGACAAGGTGACTGAAACACTGAGCCATATTTGACCCTCCTGTTAACTGAGTATATTGGACTACTTTCAAAGGCTTCTCTCAGAAATATCAAATCTTTCCAGAGGCTTTGGATACTCCCTTGAAATATATATAAATGAATGATTGTATTAATTTATCTAATTTTTTAGTTAGTTAAACTAACTGGTTAGGTTAGCTAGTTAGAGCTGCTTGCCATTCATTCAAAAAAAAAAAAAACACCCCAAAAATCCATTAATTAAATACTTGCTCCATGCCAGGTCCTGTGCTAGATACTAAGTGAAGGAGGTAGATGTGGTCTCCACCTACAGAAAATCCCAACTAATCTGTGCATGTATAAAACAGAGACACCAACGCAGACTTTAAGACTGGATGCTGATGCTTCTAAGGCAATATTAGATCATGATGGGTAGGAAAAAAGGTACTACTATGGCAAAGTAATATAACAACATGAAATGCTCATGAAAACAGAACATTCAGGAGAAATCAATAAACACATTAAACTGGAGTATTTTACTAGAGAATTCAATATTTTGCAATTGTTGCCATTAGGATTTTCAGTTTCTTTGGTCTTAAAGCTGAGCTTTTAAGAATATCCCATGAAGCATAACACGGTGGGTATGCTGTTTTAAAAAATAAACAAAGTCTACTTTCTAAAAACCATATTTGGAAAGACAACAGTTTTAAATTTCATGCACACTAAGCTATTGTTGTGGAATACATTGTACTCAAATGCAATAATTTTCTTTCAGTTTTCTGGCAAGGAGTTGTATGTATTACGTATTCTTGAGACTATGTCTTGCAAATGGTGAAATGGATGCCAGATCTCCATCTGACCTTTGTCATGGGTATCCAGTTCTTTGTCAAAACAAAATGGAGACCCACCACAAACACATATTTCAGTACTATAATTCTATAGAGAATCACAATGTGATCAGCCTAGTGTTCATATACCCCAGACCGAACACAGGATCTGGGTAGGGACCCTGAGAGATTAATTAACTCATGAGGGCACCAAAAAACCATTTAGGACTGTATATCATGACTTAACTTTCAACAGATGTCATAAAACCATACCTTGTAACCATACCATTCAGTGGTTTCCATACTATGCCATTTAATTATAGAGGTCAAATTTTGGATACAGTGATGACACTATTTGATTGCTTTTCCTTCCCAGAAAGCTGAGCTAAATTTTACAAATAATTTTGGGTGTGTATTTGGACGCACAGTGATAAGCGAATTTATTGTTCACAAAAGAATACTACAAATGTTAAAAAGTAGTCTAAAAAGAAACATAAGCACAGTGAGGGATGAACTGGGAACATGGAGAAAGGGGACTCTGGTCTGCAGAGCAGATCTGAAATAGGGGGTAATTTTGGGCAAATTTCATTTCTCTAATCTTGTGTATAAAACAAGTGAGGCTATATGATTTGTACGTCTCTTTCAGACCTAAACATCTGTGATTATGTGACTGTTATGAAAAAGTACCTTCTACTTCAAGCTTATGATTCTAACCCACATTATCAAAAGAGGTCAGGGAGAACAACAGCACCTCTACCACCAACTTCAAATCCAAGTGCGTATTTCCATACTTACAGGATATCTAGATTTAGGTACCCCCTCTACTGCTTATTCAATGTCATATATTCAAAACTGAACTTAATATCATTTTTGCAAATCCAGGTCAATTTACAACCCTTCTATTCCTATTACTGATGCCCCAGTAAAACAGTTGACCAGGTAACTATATAAAATTACAGGGATGTCTGAATCCTGAATTCAAACTAGAAATGACCTAGCAATCTAGACCAATCCTCTGGCCTTTGAATTGAGAAAAGCGAGGCCCATCAAGTCTCAGCTAAAAAATTCCAAAATCTTGCTGCTAAGTAGTAGTAGAGCCAGACCAGAAGCTAGCTCTCCTGATAACATATTCAGCACTTCTCCCTAGAATCATTACTAGGTACTCAAGCTTTGTGCTTGGTGTTGCAGCAGGTCCAGAAGAAATTTAAGACATAACTACAATACAGTTGAAAAGACAAGACCCCCATAAAATAATCTGTAGATGACTCACAGAGGATTGGTTGTTCATTCTGTGGTGCCAACACCACTGTTGTAACATTATGGAAGGTCAGGCAAAAAGGATATTAAGGACTGTAATTATCCAACAGCCAGGATAGCCCCAGGAGAATGCAGGACATACAGTAAGCACTGGATAAAAACATCTAACTCGCTCATAGCTACAAGCTTAACAGCTCTATAAACAGGAAGCCAAAGATTGAATGTGGAAAGGCAATCTCAAACTTCTGTTCCTATCTGACTATATAAAATATAAAGAGGAAGAAGAGTCATTAAACCATATCAAAATGGAAATTTTTGCCTCATAAATGGAAATCAAGATGGAGCATTAGAATTAAATCATATCCTGAATTTGCAACTTGCAGGTAAACTTTCCTGGCAAGTATACTATTTCCTCATGAGAAGATGAAGCCAAACAGCTTTGGCAAGCCCTGAGGATGGAGACGCCTGACACAAAAGAGGAGTAACTATCACCGCACAGAAAGGCCTTTCCTTGGAAGAGTGTAGGGTATGGGAGTTAACAGCATAAGACTGTGGAGTTAGAACAACAAGAGTTTGAACCACGGTCCCACCCTCTCATCTGGTCCCACTAGCTATCTGACCTTGAACAAAGTACTTAATCTCTCTTAAGTCTCAGTTTCACCATCTGTTAAAAAAACGACATGGATCTCATAGGTTCTTTCGATTACCAAACTATATAATGCACAGAAGGTGCTAAGTGTGGTGTCTGACAGACAGGAAGCACTCAGTAAGCACTGGCACCTTTCTTCAAATTTGCCTTTCTTCAAAGTAGTTTATTTACATATTCTGTGCCACACCACAGATATTTTGTGGATTGCCAAGAAGGCATTTAATTAGACCCTGTGCTGGGTACCAAGGATGTGACGATGAATAAGAGCTTTCAAGGGCAAACCCTTCAGTATCCAGGAGACCTACACAAAAATAAATGCAATGTCATGTTATAGGTACAATGATGATAGAGAACACAAAGGAGGTACAAATGAGAGATCATTCTCCAGGCCTGGCTGTATCTAATTGCCTTCAGCGTAAGGCTACTACTGAATGTCCTAATGATCGAACACTGTAACACTGAGCTGGTCATTAGAGCGCTCAATGAACACTTTTTCTTTTTTTAAACCATGGAGACCTATTTCCCCTATTTTGGAAATCATTCCACTTAGATAAACAGAAATGTTATTGCAATGGTATTATGAAAAGCACAGCCTACCACATATATAAGATCAAGACCCACTCAATGCAATGGTTTTTAGTGCACCAAAAGATTCCACTGCTCCTCTGGCTTGCCACTATCTCAAGATCCCCACACTAATCACATCTCCTTGCCTAAAGTGATTGTGAAAAATCAAATATTCCCACTGTAAGATAAACTTTTGTTTTATTCACAATTCCTTCTGCAGGACTGAGAGCATGGAGAGGTACAGTAAATATTTGTTGAATAAGTGACTGAAATGTAGGAAAATTTGTTACATTTTAGTCTATTATTTTCGATTAATATCTTATCATAAATTAGCTTCTGGATGAGTTCTCTTCACTTAGCCTGGCTTTAGAAAATAGTACATAAAACAAGTCAATTTCCATAGGGCAAGCAGAATAAGCTTGAAGCTTTGGATGGTCCCAGAGATGGCAGATATGAAAGACGGTGGGTCCTTTATCAAGGCCATGGGGGGAAGAATGATCCTAAAACGGGTGTTAAAGTTAAAAAACATCAGAAACATTAACTACAAAAAGCTAAAAACAACTCTCTCAATTCATATTTTGCAGTTTTCATATCCTATTTTTTTTACTAACAAAAACATCATGAACAGTTTCCTAAATCACCAACTACTCCTCTACACCATAATTTTTAAGTACGTAAATACTACTGTTATCACACAGATGTAATTTACTTAACAAATTCTGTATTGTAGACATTTAGATTCCTTTCACTTTTTTACTTTTATAAAGAACACTATGATGAACAGACTCATATTCCAATTAATTTTAACACCTTCCTGACTGTTGCCTTAGAATAAATTCTTAGCTGTGTAATTGTTGGGTCAAAAGTTATGAACTTTTAAGGATTTTGAACACTGTAGCTAAATTGTACTCTATACATAGAGCACTTATACGATAACCAGCAATGAAGGAGAGTATCCATTTCTTACTTTATAACTTTGCCTGACTAATCCTGAATCTGACCTCATTTTAAACACGGTATGATATTAAAAAATATGTAAAGTGAATATTAGTAACATGAATCAGACTTTCCCACAGACTTGGGCTTTGATTTTAGAGATATGTTACTTCCGAAGAAAACAATTCTAACGTGTCATCAAAAACGTACTTAAACATAACATTTTCCTCTAAGAGTATTTTGCTGTTGTCAATATAATTTCAGCATTATTTCCTTTTCCCCATCAACTTCATGTTTTGATGGCTAGTAGCACTGTTCTTCTAAAACACTGCTTCTGTTACTCTCTCTTAGAAAGGTCTGAATCCTCCTCTCTCTGTATAATCCCACACCAAGCCTTAGGGCCCAAACCCAGGATGCTGGCTCACCTTTCCCACCACACAACAGATTCAGCAGTAGTTCACAGTGCATATGGTGCTAGCCTCACGTGGTCCTGACAAGTTTGATTTGTTTAACATTGTGGGATCCAAAGTTCACTTTGTCAAATTCCGCCTCTAATAATTCGGTTGGTTTGGAGTCTGTGAGATTTTCATATCAGTTTCTCCTATTTAACTCAATTTCTACCTACCAACTCTCACTTCCTCACAGTTCCTTCCTATTTATCATGCATACACATTTATGTGCATCTTCCCATTTACTTCCATGAATTTTCCAATCACAGCATGAAATACGTGAGATGTCTGGTACACGGGTAATTTATATCTTCAGAAGATATTTCAGAAGAAACACATTAGCAGGATTTATGAGGCTGAGTATGTGTTTTCTTAAAAATAAGTAATTTCTAACTCACAGTTTTGTCACTTTATATTATGTGTTTTTTGTTCTAAGTAAACATGACATTCAAGGCATTTCATGCCATAACAAACATTGGAATATATATAAATAAAGGAAAAATGTGGAAAAAAGAGAATCACATGTGGCTGCCACAACACTGTTGAGGAAACATTTCTTTCAAAGATATCAGAGAGATCTCAAAATCGAATATTTACCAGTAGTGCCAACAGTAAGGACCAAATATAAGTGGCAACTAAAAGAAAGAAGATTTCCCTGTGGCACACATCTGTCATTTGCTTTACATCAAACTGCTTCTTACTCTAAACTGATTTGTTGATTAATCAAAACTCCAGCTAATAATCTACTCAAGAACACTCCAGCTGTTCCTGAGCCAGACTTTCAAACATGATAGCATTAAGCCATTAGGACAGCATGTAGATTAAATGAATGGTTTTTAATGTGTTTATTTGTGGAGACACAGATGGAGAACTCCCACAGCTTCTTCACACAGAAGAATTCAGTGGTTTATTCTCACCATTTTTTTGAGGGCTAAGATTTTTATCAATAAACAAAGTAAAAGGCACAGAATAACAAAAATGTTGGAAAGGAAAAAAAATCACTCCTTAATTTTCATCTGTGTTAGATTCTAAGTGAGGCATGCCTCAACAATAACAAAGCAGAGCAAATCAGCTAAAACTTCATCCCTAAAAACCTCTGGATGTCAGGAACTGAAGGCTCTTTTGGAATGGAAGAGTTTAATTTTGAAATACGCCTCCTTGTCTCCTCTGCATAGGCCTGTATTTTTTCAAACCGATATTATTTTGTTTGTTAGGGAAACGTGGACCAGTCACTTAAGTTCCCACTTCCAGTTCTAGAAAGAAACCTCAGGAATCCAAGGCGATTTGTGGTTTCACGGCGAACTTTTCTTGTACCACGGCTGAGCCCTCACAACCCACCAAATCATGCAAAGGACCCAAAGAAAAGTTGGTTTGGACTTCAGATATACCATACAAGGATGGGTGTTGAGGGGGAGGAAAAAAAGTACAAACATAGGTAATTCAGATGAACCCACATTCCAAAATGTTTCAGAAACAATATTTGAATTCTGCTTTCATTAAATGATGATAGCTGATTCAAACTTTCTCACAGATGCGGTATTCATTAATGATTATTTTCACTTATGATATATCCAAAACAAAAAAGGGTATGGGAGGGTCTCAACTTCAAATGCCTTCAGGGGCCAGCAGGGTAAGGTAAATGATAGGAGCAGCTACGTGTGTACAATAGGGAACGGTGGAGACCTTGAAAACCTGCAAAGCTCAAGCCCATCTGGTCAGCTTTCTGAATAATTACTTCAGTATCACCAGTAAATAAGAAATAGGCCCTATGACACAGTTGATCACGGAGTGAAGAAGCCAGACTTAAGGAGACCAGCTTTGGAGAACAGGATATGTATGGTGAGGAAAGAGGACAAATGTTCTTTGGAGTCTTAGAAGATGTGTACTGACTCAGAAGGATAAACACGCAGTGCAGGTGAGATGGACAAGCTCCTTTATCGTGGCTTCTTGTCTGTCTTCTCTTCCCAACTCGTGTGTAAGCTCTTCTTTTGTTTATCTCTGTTCCCCTAACTCTTTGCAGAGAGTGCCCAAGAGATAGTTACAAAAGAAATAAATGTATTACTCTCCCCACACAAAGTCACTAACATGAGCACTATAATTGGTAGCAGCAGCTATAGGGACTTACAAGGAGCTGTTGGTTTTAGTTGACATCTCTCCCCAAAAATCCCCTGCTTTTTGATGGCAAGAATAGAAATGTGCTATTCCTCATTTGTGATTCTAAATGTTTTTATGCTGACCCACAGACACGAACTTCCACCTTTTCGACATTGTTGAATGAATGTAGAAACATTAAATTTCTTCAAATTATATATATATAAAACAAAACAAAATGACAACACAGGGGTGTAACCAGCAAAATCTATATTGTGAGAATTCTGTATAACAAACAATCTAGTTTCATTAACAAATAACATACAGGGGAAAAATATAGAGGGGTAATTTATGAAAGAAATTTAGACTTTTCCATAGAGTCTGATACATGATTTTATTTGAATTTTGATTTGAAGACTCTATAAAAGTGAGAGAGAGAGAAAGAGAGAGGGAGATTGAATATCAGGGAAATTTGAATACTGTCTGGGATATTTCACGATATGAAGGAATTATTCCTAATGTTTAGGTGTGTTAATAGTATTGTGATGTGTATTTAAAAAGAATCCTTATCTTTTTTTAGAGATATATTCTGAAAACATTTAAAAATGAAATGATAGGATATTTGAGATTTGATTCAAAATAATCTGGAGTGAGAAGCACAGTGTAGGGGAGGAGAAATCATTTTCCCCCACCCTCTGAGTTCTTGGCCGAGACCCCTTGTAATAAGAGACAGGTTAACAAGAGACAAGAGGAAAATAAATAGAAGTTTATTCACATGTATACCTCGTGTATGGGAGATTCCAGGGAAAATGAGTAACTCCAGGAGATGAGCTAAGCCACCACCTTAAATACCATCTTCAGCTAAGGACAAAGGAAAGAAGAGTGTGTGTGTGTGTGTGTGTGTGGTGGGGGGACAGCCAGTTCTGAGAAGGTACCAGGAAAAGCAAGGGTAATGTTTGTTATGCACATTTCAGTTGGTGACCTCTCCACTGATAAGATTCTCTTGTGATTTAGTCATCCTTCTCTTCCTGGTCTGGGAAGGAGACACTCTTACAAATACAGATTTCCTCCAAAAATGTAAATTTGCTTTACAAAAGGGTAACTCTACTCTTGTTTTCAGCACTTCCCCTGCATCTGCTGTTTCTCAAAATAATCAGCTCAAAATAATCCTTATGCCAAAAAGGCATATTTGGGGGTGGTGTATTCTGCCACCCTTTTAGTCAGGTGGTACAGAAGAAACAAGACTGGCCAAGAGTTGATAATTATTGAAGCTGCATGAGGGACACATGAGGGTCCATTATATCATTATTTGTAATTTATATAAGTGTTTAAAATAACTAAAAACAAGTAAGTGGACAAATAATAACACATGAAAATAGTTAGAAAATTTATGAACAGAAAAGTGTAAAATGAAAATTAAAGCCTTCCTCTCTCATTTCACCTCCCCTCCTAGTCCCCCAAAGTAATCCCTAGTTAATGGTTTCTTGTGTGTTTTTCTAAAGAATTATTGTAAGCATTCATCAGAAATTTCTGAAGGAGATTATACTATACTCTTCCTACTTTTTTTTAAATAAAAAAAGTGGCTGCATATTATTTCATTTTGTAAGTACAATTCATTTAGCTAGGCCCCAAGTAAGAGCCTTAGATTGTATTCTTTCTGTTTTTTTTTTTTTGCTATTAAACACTGTTTGGTGAATTCACTCTCAGTGCCTTCAGACGCCTTTTAATTCTAACTTTCAGAAACAGGTTAATCATTGATAACTTTGTGGGTTTTGTTTTATGAATAATGAGGAACTAAAACACACTAGAAAAGAAGCCTTTGTGTAGGACCCTGAAGACATCATAGCAGACTGTAGTGCAGGTGGGGGTGAGGGGGCCAACAGTGGAGTGACACTTCCAGAGTCAGGTCCACAGACGCCACCCATGTGCTTGTGAGCACCTTCCCCACAGGTCTTCAGATCTCCTAGCATGACAGGGCTGTAAAAGCAGCAGAAGCAGGGATTCGATCCAAGCGCAGCAGCTCCTGCAGCTCAGATGAAAACGTACTTATGTGCAGCAGTCGCCTGAGGAAGTACACAAACTGACCCCAGAAGAATCAATGGTAGCAGAATTCTAAAGGCAAGACCACATACATTTTCTTTATGCTCCTCCTGATACAACGGATGATGCTTGTTTGGACAGGGCACTGCCACTGAAGTGAACTTCAAATTGTCCCTAGATATTTTGTGGAGAATCAGAAATAAGGCAAAATAAGAGGTAAAACTACTATAAACCTGTGAGTCATTGCCATCTATGGGGCACTTTCCTCTTTCAGAGAAAATGATACAGATGCTAATTTTTTCTTTTCTGAACTACTCTAAGTTTTCTAATTAGACTATAAATCTCAACATATAATCGTTTTAATATATGCTAACACAGCTTATAGGTGAAATAAAGTTTCTCTTCAAAATTCAAAATTAAGATAGGCAGTACTTACATATAAAGAAGAACATAAAATCATCATAAAAACTTAGATCTAGATAGCTAATGTACAATCCTACAAAATGGAATAAAACCACTACTTTGCCTTTTGGAAAAGATGAAAAATTTCAGAACATTTTTACTTTGGAAGTTAAACTAATACAATGATAATAATAGTGATAATAATTAGATCCTAAGATATCCACTAAAAAACTACTTAGAACTAATAAATGAGCTCAGCAAGGTTGCTAGATACAAGACCAATATATAAAAATCAATTGTATTTCTATACAGCAGTAATGAACAAACCAAAAGTGAAATTAAGAAAACAATTCTTTGGGGCCAGCTTGGTGGTGTAGTGGTCAAGTTCACATGCTCTGCTTTGGCAGCCTGGGGTTTGCAGGTTTGGACCCTGGGCATGGACCTATGCACCACTCATCAACCTACACTGTGGTGGCACCCCAAATACAAAAAATAGAGGAAGATTGCCACAGATGTTAGCTCAGTGACCATCTTCCTCAAGCAAAAAAAAGAGGAGGATTGGCAATGGATGTTAGCTCAGGGCCAGGCTTCCTCACACACATACAAAAATTCCATTTATGATAGCATTAAAAAGAAATAAAACACTTAGGAATAAATTAAACAAAAGAAGTATGGGGTGCGGCGGGTGACCGACCCATGGTGTAGTAGTTAAGTTCACACGATCTACTTTGGCAGCCCAGGGTTTGCCAATTTGGATCCTGGGCACAGGCCTATGCACTGCTCATCAAGCCATGCATGGTGGTGTCGCATATACAAAACAGAGGAGGAGTGGCCCAGATGTTAGCTCAGTGACAATCTTCCTAAAGCAAAAAGAAGATTGGCAACAGATGTTAGTTCAGGGCCAATCTTCCTCACCCAAAAAAGAAGAAGAAGTATAAAGACTTATACTCTGAAAACTACAAAACAATGTTGACATAAATTAAAGACCTAAATAAATGGCAAGACATCCCATGTTCATGGATCAGAAGACTTTATATCGTTAAGATGGTAATACTTCTGAAATTGATCTAGAGATTCAACACAATCCCTATCAAAATCCCAGATGAATTCTTTGCAAAAATTGATATGCTGATCCTAATCCATATGGAAATTCAAGGGACCCAGAATAGCCAAAACAGCCTTGAAAAAGAAGAACAAAGTTGGATGACTGATACTTCCCAATTTCAAAACTCACTATGAAGCTACAAAGACAATGTGGTAGTGGGAAAGGATATGCAAATAGATCAATGGAATAGAATTAAAAGTCTAGAAAGTGAAGTCAGCTCGCATCAGTTGAAAATATTTGCAAATCTTATACCTGATAAGGGGCTTCTATCTAGAACAAATAAAGGTCTTGTACAACTTAATAATAAAAAAGACAAAAAATCCAATTAAAAAATAGGGAAAAGATCTACAGTTCTCCAAAGAAGATAGAGAAATGGGCAGTAAGTACGTGAAAAGATGCTCAACGTTATTGGTCACTAAAAAGTGTAAATCAAAACTACAATGAGATATTACTTCACACCCACTAGGATGACTATAATAAAAGAGATCATAACAAGTGTTGGTGAGGACGTGGAGAAGTTGGAACCCTCAAACACTGCTGAGCAGGAATGTAAAAGGATGTAGCTGCTCTGCAAAATACTCTAGCAGTTCCTCAAACAGTTAAGCACAAAGTTACCATATGACTCATCAATTTCACTCCTAGGTATATATCCTAGAGAAATGGGAACATATGTCCATACAAAAACTTATACATGAGTGCTCATAGCAGCATTATTCATAAAATGACCAAAAGTGGAAACAATCCTAATGTCCATAAACTGATGAATAAACAAAATTGTGGTATATCCATGCAATGGACTACTATTTGGCAATAAAAAGAAACCCCATGTCTATTAAGCAGTCACTCTCCATTTCCCCTTCCCCCAGCCCCTAGAAACCACTAATCTGTCTCTATGGATCTGCCTATTCTGGATATTTCATATAAACGGAACCATACAATGTGTAGCCTTTTGGTCTGGCTTCTTTCACTTAGAATAATGCTTTCAAGGTTCATCCACATCGTAGCATGTATAAGCACTTCATTCCTTCTCACGGCTGAACAAAACTGAAAAGGTCCACATGGATATAACTTGACTGATTTAAGTGATCAATATGATAGATATAAAACTATTATGATAATGGATATTTCTAAGAGATACAGGTTGCTGTTTTCTTAAAACTTTATAAGGAAGGCCTTTTAATGCCAGATGACATTCAGGAACCAAAGGATAGGAACTTACTACTGGGGATATCCCAAAGGGAAATGAGCAAAGGAAAATGATTATTTGCTGAGGAAAAAAAAGGGAAAATGGGGATATCTGTCATTCTTTCATTCACTCATTTGACATTTATTTAACCTAACAGTACGCACAGAACTAGGAACTAGGCAAAAAAATAAAGAATAAGACATGGATCCTGTCTTTGAGGCTCCAGTAGAAAACATAAAAAGTATGAGGTCATTAGTTGTGGGCTGCAACAGAGGCATGTACAGAGTGCTCAGGGACCCCATTTCAGGGATTAGTTCTGCATGGAGGGAATGGGAAGGCATCCCAACAGGGAGCAATTAGCTCGAAGGCTGTATAGATTCTTATCAGGCAGAGAAGAGGGGAAGGGTAGTCTAGGCAGAAAACCGCTCCCACAGGTAGAAAGGAATGAAAACGAGTTTGTGGAATTCAGTCTCTGCTGAGGATAAGATTAGGGCCAGGATGTGCAGACCCTGTGTGCCATTACCCCAGGTTTCCCCCTTACCCTGAGCCCAAGAGAAATTTGTCACGTAGAAAAATCTCAACTTGCCATTGGTAATTTGTCAGAGAACCCACAGCATACACAAAGCATTGTCTTGGGTGTGTCCAGAGTCAAATTTGGAAAGAACGATAATAATATTAACAACAACCACCAGAAAACTACTATTACAAGCAAAATATCAAAGAGGGCAAGGCTCTTTAGAAATGGATCCCGTGTTACCCGTTACTGTACAACTTCCTGATAAAGACTGACTTCATAGCAAAATGGAGTTGGAGAACTACATGTCCATTTGGCTAAAGTAAATGGAAAATAAATCTCATTCCATCCTAAGTCCCAGAAAGGGAGGTGTGGTGTAATATGCTACCTAACCCCTTTTGCTTGGCCTAAAATTGGCTGGTTACAGCAACATATGAACAAATGGCAATGAGATATAACTAACTAGAAAAGAGAAAGGAACAGGAGCATGTATTTATTTTGACTGTACCCTGAGCTCTGCCAAGAAGACACTCCAATCTCCATCCCTTCATCCTTGAAAAGAGCTACTCAGCTAACCTTACTTAGAGAATCACTGTCTTAGAGAGTATCACTGTCTTTGGCTATTTTTTGAGTTTGGCCCCAAATTTGTTGAGCAAACTTGATAAAAAATAACAAGTTCTGTGCTGACGGATCCATGTGCAAAATGGGCAAAAATATTCTTGCTCTACTTACCTTTCTTGCATGAGGGCTAATTGGGAAGAATATGGGTAACTATTTGGGCAGAGAATTTGAGATCTACGGATCAAAAGTGAAATACAAACCCAGTAAAATGTTTAGTTACATATGGGAATAATATCTAGAATTACAGAGCATTACTCTTATCAATTAAGGGCTAACTACTAATATTTCCCAGATTACCTTTAAAAATTATCTCCTTTATGAGTGGCAAGGGGGTACTGAATACAGTAGTATGTCTATGCTACCTCACCCAGCACCTAACAGCTGTGAAGACATGTGTTTGTTTACTTTGAAAGCTCTTAGTGATAGGAAGATTTATTAGAGAAATGAAACACTTCACCTCTAAAAGCTCACAGAATTCTGTTTTTGTTGCATTAGTCTTGCCAGGAGAATTCTGAATGTGTTTGCATTCTATCAGTCGACAGGGTGAGTCAGCCGGTCCCAAACCGGTTTTCTAACCAGAAAACTGAGAAGTTTGATGACACATTTAGGTAAACATGCTCACTGGATGAAGTTATTTAAAATTTTATAGGCTTTCAATCTTCTCTAAGCCTCTAAAATCCATACAGGTTTTTAGACAAGATTTAAGTTCAAATGAGTCAAAGAGTAGAAATTGCGTATAAACCAACTCTGAAAAATTCCATGGGATACTTGAAAGAGCAATGAGGTTTATGTGACCCCAAATTGAAGCCCTTAATTGTTAACTAATCAACCTTATTTCTAATTAAAATTTCAGCTCTAAATACGCTTCTTGCCCCAAGAACTGAAATTTCTCATCCATTCTGGTCAGATGACAATAGCTCTTTGTTGACAATGAAAAATGAACTCTAACTTGTGCAGGTTTCACTAAAGTGAGAGTTGCAGATCATGACTCTCATCACCTACTCACTAGGCAGCTGGAGAATTCAATAGGCAGCTGAATGCAAATGAAATAAAAATGTGGCAAAATATAAGTCAAAGTTATCTAAATTAACTGACAGCAACTGTAAGTTGTTATGAGTTAACTAAATTTGCCGTGTGATGGACCTTTTAATCCATGTAGATGAAAGGCATATAACACATGGATCCAAAGACTATATACTCCTCTTTCGACATCCTGTTTTTTTTTTTTAAAGATTTTATTTTTTTTCCTTTTTCTCCCCAAAGCCCCCCCGTACATAGTTGTATATTCTTCGTTGTGGGTCCTTCTAGTTGTGGCATGTGGGACGCTGCCTCAGCGTGGCTTGATGAGCAGTGCCGTGTCCGCGCCCAGGATTCGAACCAACGAAACACTGGGCTGCCTGCAGCGGAGCGCGCGAACTTAACCACTCGGCCACGGGGCCAGCCCCTTGACATTCTGTTCTTAGCTACAGTATTACTTTCTTATGAAAAGAAAACTTTTCAGGTGAATCCACCCATTCTCCTGCCCTGGAGAGTTTCTGCTTTACCTAAAATAAAATCTTCTTGCCCCTGCCATGAAACAGTGTTTCTGATCCAAAATTTAACTTTTCATTATTCACTATTACCCTTGGGAGTAAATTCATAACAAATAACTAAGGTACAAGGGAGTGGCTCTAAAACCTTTCAAGACTGTGACTCTCCCCACTCCCAATCCCTCCCTTCCGCCCCAAGGGTTCCACATCACTCCTCCATGAATATACGAAACACACACACTCCAAAACTCACAGTTTATTTTGTAGGTACACCACCAAATCCTAGCTCAGACTTCCTCTGCTCCATTCTCTGTCTGATGTTGGATCAGATAGAGAATTTTATAAGGAGAGACAAGAACTTGAAACAGGTAGCTCTCTTCATTTCTTTTACCCACAGCCGCAACTTCCAGCCCCTAAGTTATGACATTTACTTGTTTGAGAAATGCTGCAATAGAACATTCAGTTCTTAAATGTTCCAGGTAAGCATTTCTTTGTAATATTCCCTTACACACACACACACACACACACATACAGTAATAGTTCCTTAATAATTAAAAAAAAGTATAAAGTATAGAGTGGCTAATTGGTAGATTATTCATGAAGAAGAACTGGAGTCAGGGTAATTCCACATAGAACTTTAAATGCCTGGAACTAAGAACCCCATTAAGAAAAAGACCACACATACCCACCCACACCATACACACAGTGAGTCTTTCTTTATAGAGAAAGTAGATTCTATTTTGTACATGCCATCTATATAAAAACAATACAAAGAAAAATCCCTTATACAGAACTTGATAATTAGTGATAATGATAAGCTACATTTTCCTGAATATTTACTGTCAAACACTGTGCTAAGCATCTGAGATGAATTATCTCATTTAATCCTCAGAACAATCTTTTAAAAAGTAGGTATTGTTGGGGCTGGCCCCATGGCTGAGTGGTTAAGTTCGCGCTCCTCTGAAGGCAGCCCAGTGTTTTGTTGGTTCGAATCCTAGGCGTGGACATGGCACTGCTCATCAAACCACGCTGAGGCAGCGTCCCACATGCCACAACTAGAAGGACCCACAAAGAAGAATATACAACTATGTACCGGGGGGCTTTGGGGAGAAAAAGGAAAAAAATAAAATCTTTAAAAAAAAAAAGTAGGTATTATTATTGTCCACATAATATTTAGATAATGAAACTGAAGCTTTGAGACACTACATAACTTTCCCAAAGTTATACTGCTAGTAAATGTAGAGAAGAATTAGGACTCAGGTCTATCTGACTCCTGAATCTGAGCTCTTAACCCTTCTCTGCCAGTGATTACCAAAATTAAGTAAGTGATCATTAGAGTTGCTAGGGGAGTTACTTAAAATATGCAGATTTCTGGGCCCAATCGCAAACATACTGAATTAGAATCTTCAACTGGGCATTTAGAGGTAGTAACACAATGCCATCTCAAACATGGTTCAAATGCTCTTTGACCATGCCAAGAGAACCCGAGTGAAGCCAGTTGTCACATAGTTGTCTAAGTCAAATCATCTGCTTAGAACAGAAAATAGCATCTCTTTTTCCATGTGAACCTCTTCTCACTATATAGCAGTCAGAAAGGTGTTGTTTGCTGAAAGGTCAAATGAGGTCATGGTCACACTATGTCAGCAATTAGTACCAAGATATCAAGCTGCATGGGCTGCATTACGGAAGACGAAAGTGACGTTGCACAGCAAATCTGCTGAGTCAGAACCTCATTTTAGAGAAGGCGCAGAATCAATGTGGAGAGAGAGCTTAAATTCCAAGCTAGGCTATACTTATTGCATGACCAGATCAACATTTCTTCATATCAAATGCACAGTTTTGGCTCCTGAAAAATTCACTTACCATCTAGTTTATTTATTCATTTTATTTCAAAATACTTACTGAGTACCTAGCATGTGCAAAGCACTAGACCAAATGATCCCTGTCCTCAAGAGGAGAAAAGCATTAAGGTAGAAAAAAAGAGGTGAGCACTAATTAGGTGATCAGGAAAGGCTTCATGGAAAAGGCAGCATTTGAGTTGCCTCTATTTTATAAATAATTTTAAATATTATTTAAATAAACTTAAATGAGCTCTGCTCCATGAGATCATTCAGAGTGTTGTCTTCATCTACATGATCAAAGGTGAAACCCCACTATGTCTATATTACAATGCATGGAAAGGGTGGGGGAGAAGGGTAAAATACATGAAAGGTATTTGCTTTCAAGTTGGAGATGACCATCTCTTCTATTCCCATCCCAATCCAAATTCACATAGCCACTTCTCAAAACAGAGAAAGAGAAATGTCTGATTGGGCAGCCATATGCCCAGGAGGAAAGAGTCAATTCATGTTTTAAAGACAACTAACAGTCTGCCACAAAATTAGTGCAAACCACTTAACCTCTCTGTGCCCCAGTTTATCTTCATGATCTTAATGAAGGTAAAGATTTCTTGAAAAGGACACCAAAAGCACTAATCATAAAAGATTAGTAACTTGGACTTTATTAAAATTAATAACTTCTGTTAATCAAAATACAACAATAATTAGATGAAAGGGAAAGCTGCAGATTGGGAGAAGATACCTGCCCATGTACAATGAACAAAAAACTAACATCCAGAATATATAAAGAACTCCTACAAATCAATGAAAAGAAGAATGACAACCCAATATAAAAAAGGCAAAAACTTAAGAGACACTTCATGAAAGAGGATATCCAAATAAGCATGTGAAAAGGGAGTTTAATGTTATTAATCATCAGGGAAATGCAAATTAAAACTATCGTGAGATACCACTACAGCCCTAGGATACCAGAAAGACTAAAATTAAAAGGACAACATCAAGTGTTGAGGAGGAAGTGGAGCAACTGGAACGAACAGAGCCAAGTCCCAGAGAAAACAAGTGGGTATAGGAGGCAAGGAGGAGGTAGTAACTATAAACAGCGACAGGGAGTCAAAATAAGCATGAATCTCAGGTTGACCAAGAAGCAATGAGCAGCCACAAAGAAAAGGGAAAAAAAGGCAAAACAAAAGTGAGAAAACCTCCAGGTTTCCCAGGTTTGGACAGGAAAATGTCAAACCACACTAATTCACATAAGGCTCTTTGACCTCATTTTAATGGAATATCCTATTTTAATCTTTTTTTTTTTCTGCTTTATCTCCTCAAACCCGCCCCGTACACAGTTGTATATCTTAGTTGCAGGTCCTTCTAGTTGTGGGATGTGGGACGCCACCTCAACGTGGCCTGACGAGTGGTGCCATGTCCACGCCCAGGATCCGAACCCTGGGCCGCCACTGCGGAGCGCACGAACTTATCCACCCGGTCATGGAGCCAGCCCCTGGAATATCTTATTTTAAAGGAGCATGCGAAATATATTTTTAAAAGGCCCTATTTTAATTTGGTCATTGAAAAACACCAGTGCCAAAAAACTCAATAAATTTTTACCAGGCAGGTTCTACTACTTAAAGTGGTTTAAATACTTGATTGGAAAGCAAGTTCTTCTCTCCCTACTGAAAGATCTATTCCAAGATTAGGAACAATAACACCAGCAAACGATGGAAATAACAAAATAAGCACATTCTAATGGTGAAACAGTCTGGTGTATGGTCCTTTCAGACCTTTGTTTATAGGGAGAATAAAAACCACACACTTATCGTTAAGAGCAACAATAACAAAAACATTCATCATGCTCACTGCTGCCAGAATTATAAAGCACTTGCCTGAACACTGGTCAGCTCACGCCAGGTAGGAGGATTAAGGCTCACTCAGATTCTAAAGGAGGGGCATATCCTTGGAAAAACAAGATGCATATCTCAATAGTTACTTTTCCTGGCCAAAGATCTTGCTTAACTCAATTAGCTTGGGCTTGTTTCTATTACTTGAAGCCATCCTTTTCTATTACCAAATGAAGAGTTTTCATTTAGGACAAATTAGTACAAGTAAATGAAGCAGCAGGGGACAACAGCTTTATTATTATTTCATTATGTCGGTCTGGGAAATAAGAAAGGAGCATTACATAGTCTTCTGTGTGAAGCATTTTAGTAAAAACAGAAACAAATACTTTTTGGGTCAGGTCACTGATCCAACTAGCCCAGGGTCCTCATCTCCGATGGTGGCTGCCAAGGAAGCCATGTAGGGGGCCCTGTGAAGATGCAACCTTAAAAGGTGAATTACTCTTAATTTTGGATTTCATCCATAAGTCTATCAAATTCCTCTAAACCTACCTCTTTTTTAGCCTACCCAACCAATATGGCAAATGTGTAAACGAGCACACATGTATACACACACACACAGTGCTTACTATATGCCAGCTACTGTTTTAATTGCTTTTCACTTAACCCTGAATCCTAACAACCCTACGAGATGGGTATTATTATTAGCAGCATTTTACAGATGAAGAAACTGAGGCCTGAGAAGGCAAATAAGGCGCCTAAGGACACAGAGCTAGAAGTGGGCAGGGAGGTGAACTGAGCCCAGCAGTCTGACCCTGTATCTATATTCTTACCCATGAGGTGATACTGCCTCCAGTACACTGCCCTTCGAGAAAAGGTACTTTTTTCAAGTCTCCAATTCTAACAGTTCTACGTTTGGGTGAACAAGAGTGTGGCTGCCCTGCCACACTGCTTATTATATTATAGATTTTAAGCAAATCCTTTTTCCACTGTAACCTTTGCAATTTACAGCCTAAATATGAAACCATATTTACATGGAAGTCACTGCATTACCACTCTGTTTGCACTTGTGTGAAACGGCCGACTCTGGTTAAAGCTTTTTAGGACAGGTAACTAGAATGGCAGAAAATGTAACACATGGATATGCTACATTTTTAATCAAAGATAAGATAACGCTATTGATTTAGAGTGAGTCCCTTCCTAACAAACATTTTGTTGACTTGTTAAGCCTTCTGGCTGTCCAGCGGCCACTGGTAACAACTGACTATAATCCAAGGTTTCTTCCCTGGATCAAAACTATAGTTTTCAGATGCAGCTTGAATTACTACTCTTCACACCATTTTCCATCTTATAATGGGCTGATAGCTAGATACTCTTTTTGCATCAGGATAACTTCCTTAGAGATGACAGTCTATCACCGTGTTATAGAATCACCTCGAAGGTATTTAATTCTCACTACCTGTTCCGTGTCCTCTCAGGGAACTGCATCTGAGGAAACTGATTCTTCTCACCTAAGAAATGGGCATGGGTAGAACACCTGTGCAGTTTAACAAGTCTACTGAGGACCCGCCTACTCTTTCTAGGCACTTGGTAATAGAAACTGTCACGAGTGACCCCATATTTTTGGTTGTCAGGAGAACATGTCCCCAAATGCCTACTCAAAAAATGACACATGATATTAAGAATGTCTCAATTACTAATAATCAAAGAGTCACTTATACAGATAAAAGTGTGTTTTAAAAATGTCTAACACTGTAAATATCCTCATTACATAGGAGGTCAGTGAAAGCAAACCAATCATTTAAATATTTTGCCCCTAAAAAATAAAATAGAGCTACCTTAACACTGATCTTAAAATAGCTCATGAAGTACTGTAGGAAATTAATAACAAAGTCACTCTTTATGTTTTGTTTTGTTTATTGGTATCATTATTATCAGCAACACACAATACTTTGTGTACCTACTACATGAAAAACATCTTGCTGCGCTCTACGAGAGATCAAGATATGTACTACTACTTACACAGAAACAAACACACAAATCTTAAAAAATATACATATATATATAAACTATTAAGCTTGTTGGGATCTGTGCTATTTATCAGTAAGATAATGCAGAGAAAATACCTTATCCATTAGGTATATTCTGTCCGGAGTTTAACAAAGAAAAAAATCACTTGGCTGAGAGTAGAGTTACACAAATTGTTTATGCAAAAAGACTGAGCTTTGTTTGACTCTTTAGCTTTAGAACACACACCGCTGATACTTAGGCAGCATAAACCGTGTAGTATCATTGTCAGTGCAAATCACAGGTCCTGATGTGCAGTGAGATTTCCCAAAGAACATCTGGCTATTTATAGCCAAGGAAAAGTTCATAATTTAAAACACTCAATCAGTTTCATTCTGAGGCATTTTGTTTAGTGTTTAATAGCTTCTCCAGGGACCGGGAAATTACAAAAGCACATTGTTGTGACATGAGCTAAAATGAGTCATCGCTCGTCACCACATTTTTGAGGATTTGGCACTAATCTTCTGAGACGATAAACCATAAACATTTGAAATAAATATCAATTTTCCTAAACAGTTTAGTACAGTCAGACTACTCTTCTCACTGGAGCAATAAGCTGGTAACACTAAAGGAAGGTACTATCCTATTCCCACTTATAGCCATTTTGTTTTTTCCAAATAAGTTTCCTGAACATTTTCAATGGCCATGTAAGGTCCCAATGACTAAAGCAATGCTCGAGCTTACTTTTTTTGTGTGTTTGAGGAAGACTGGCCCTGAGCTAACATCTGTTGCCAATCTTCCTCTTTTTGCTTGAGGAAGAATGTCGCTGAGCTAACATCTGTGCCAATCCCCCTCTATTTTATGTGGGATGCTGCTACAGTGTTGCTTGACGAGCAGTGCTAGATCCGCAGCCGGGATCCTAACCTGCGAACCCCAGGCCGCCAAAGCAGAGTGCTCGAACTTAACCACTACGCCACTGGGCTGGCCCAAGCTTACTGGATGTTTTTTTTTTAAATAACAAATTAAAAGAATAGTATACACAACTTAACCCCTGGGTAAATTCTGAACCCATTGTCACCTAGTATTTCTAGCCAGCATTCCATGCATGCAAAGGAAGCAATTCTCAACAAGAAGCAATGCAAACTGACTTGAATTT
Source organism: Equus quagga (assembly GCF_021613505.1). Lineage (NCBI taxonomy): Eukaryota > Metazoa > Chordata > Mammalia > Perissodactyla > Equidae > Equus > Equus quagga. Next base: position 4,667,623 of record NC_060270.1, on the reverse strand, counting down.
CAACTCTTGTGTGCTCCAGGGTCCAGGTCCTACTATCTTGATGCCCCACACCCTCAGGCATGCTCTAGGGCCTAGACCAATTTCATTTTCCTTTAGACCACTGGACCTAAAACTTTGTTAGATATTAGAATCACCAGATAAACTTTAAAAACTCTGATGCCCCGGGTGCACCAACTAAGTCAGAATCTCTAAGATCTAAAAATCAATAGTGCTGAAAGGTCCCCAGGTAACTCCAGGGTGCAGCCCAGTTAGAGCAGACTAACTGTAGACTCCTGGAGGGAGGAGAAAGAGGCACGGTTAGGCAGTGATCAGCACCTTATGGTTGTTCTGATGAACATTAAGTAGGGAAAAAAGGTAGAACTAAATAACTGCTATGAAATTACAGCTTATTTATAAGAGTTAAGGCCGTGGATTCTGGAGTCAAACTTCCTGGGCTGGAATCCTGGTTATTCATAACCTCTCAGACTTAGTTTCTTCATCTAGTCAGTGGGGATAATAGTAGTACCTGTCTCACAGGTTGTTGTAAAGATTAGATGAATTAATCTACACAAATATGAAATGTTTAGAATAGTATCTTACACACAGTAAGCACCAGGTATGTGTTTGCTGTGATTAATATCCTCATTGTCACCATCTTTCTTACTCACACCTCTGTAACACAGATGAGAGTTGAATGATCTCTCCTAAACCTAAGAGAGTTGAATGGATTTGATTTCCAGAACTTAGCTCTTATGAATTTTAAGAATGACATCACCATTACACATGTATAATATTTTAAATTAATTCATTCCATAAATATTTACTGAGTATCTACTACGTGTGAAACGCTGTTCCAGATTCATGCTACGTTCTAACTTCTCAAAAAGCTTTCATGCACATTTATATTTATTTCATCCTAAAATACTGCCAGGTTGGTTCTGACCTTAAGAGTCACAGGGTTTCAAAGATCCAATACAACTAGAACCACAGACAGCACATTAGGAATGGATCATGAGAGCTAAGTACTTGAATACTTAGTATGTGTAGATGCTACTCTAAGCACTTCCAGGCTGTAACTAATTCAAGACTCACAGTACCCCTATGAGGAAGGTACTCTCACTATCCCCATTTTATAGATGAGGAAATGAGGCACAGGAGGTTATACAGCTGGTAAATGGAGAACACAAGATCAAATGCAGGGAGTCTGATGCCAGAACCTTGCTCACCATCCCTGGGATGTTAATGTGCATTGAGGAAAGATGCCAGGAAGGTGGACCATGGTGTAGTCACAAACAAGGAGGAGGTGGGAGTCCAAAGTGCCCATGGTAACAATTTTAGGAACAGTAAACCTTATATGTTGTTCCTCACATTTTCTCATAGAAATATTTTCCTGAAGAATGCAATAGGGGCTAGGAAACTGGGACAAAAAAGCGCCAGCAGTAATCACAACAGCTACCACACATATTTCACCAAAACCCAGACCTTTTATACAATAATTTTTGATTATTTTAATTATACAGTCAATATAATTTATGGAGAATTTCTTTGTAGAAAGAATTAGGTGGAATATTTCCAATATGACCTTAAAATATGTGACCCTATTTTTAACTCTACAGCATCAGTAACGCTCATTAAGGGTAAAAGGATGTATCAGAGTAAGAAATGAACAAAACACCTGCAAAGTGTCGTAACTTGGTATTGGAAACCAGTAATCTGCCTTTGAAAACTGTAACCAAATGTTCTGTTCAAAATAAAATTGAACAGACTTTTTATATGATGCAAAATAAAGATCAATGAACACCAGAAAATACTTTCTCTTAAAAGATATTTTTAGATGAAAGAAATGAGTTCCTAGTTTAAGCCCCTAAATAAATGCACATGTAAAATCTCCATCTAATATAATCAAAGCACATCTATTGTAACTGTCTCTAAGGCGCTAAATAAAAAGAAGTGATTACATTTTTTCTCTGTGTGTGTTTAGCCTTCCTCAGGTGATTTGAAATACCAACAAACATCTTATTTCTATTAATATTAATAATTATCTAATAATAGAGTAGCTTGAAAAGTATCTAAACTTCTATGAGAGCTTCAGACTCAGTGTTGGTGGAATATATCTCATTTAATTGTAACTTCTTCTGATACGCTTGTGTGATAGTCCAAGTCACATTAAAAGAAAACGAACAAAACAAACTACTAGGATAATGTGAAAAATGCATATATATTTTCACGCGTGAGCGATGTTATGTCAAAAGTCCATCTGTTAGAGATCTGTCACTACAAAAGAAAAATTTAGCTGATCTTCCTACATTTCTATATTGAAAGGAAGAGGTTTTGCAAAGGATGAGATTGGACGTAAAGATTAAGAGCAAACACAGCCTCTGGTCATTGTTTAATTCCACGTAGAACAATTTATTTGAAATATTTTTCCTTCTATATACCCACAACACACCTCTAAAAATAATGCTAGCTACAAAACAAAACTACTAGGATGATGTGAAAAATGCATAGAAATACAGCTTCTTTTTCCTAACAACCTTTCTAAAATGTCAAAATATGCAACAAAAATCATAATGTATCACATCTAAACTCTCAAACAAGCAACAATTAAACCAATGCTTCTTTTGAATGTTTCCTTTTTGAGATTCTGATAAGTTAGATTAAGTCTATTTAGAAATACATGGCTAACTCAAGCTATGGCTAATTCAAGGAGTTAGGAATTTGATGGCTAATTCAAGGAATAAAAAGACCAATGTTAGAATATTAAATCTACTGTTAGTCTGAGGAATCCAAATTGGAGGTAGGATACCTTTTCTCAAACAGTCAGTCCTCAGTTATTCACGGTGATTAGAGACCAGGAAGACTTCATTTAGTCAGGAGCATTGGAGACTTTCACAGTGGTTTGTTTAGCCACACGTACTTAAGAGAAAGCTCTGACACACTAGTTGGGGTGGTGGTTGTCCTCTTACAGAATCACCCTGTAATCCCCATCACCCATCCTGGACAGCTCCTTTCTGGGCAAGGGACAGGCAGTAAATATTTTAGGCTCTATGGGCTAGATGGTCTTTTTGCAACTACTCAATTCTGCTGCGGTAGCAAGAAAGCAGCCATGGATAATATGTAAACAAATGGGTGTGGCTGTGTTCCAATAAAACTTCATGGATGCTAAAATTTGAATTTCATATGTTCACATATCATGGAATATTATTCTTATTTTGATATATTCCAACCATTTAAAAATATAAAAATTATTCTTAGTTTGTGGGCGGTACAAAAATTGGTAGTGGGTAGGCTATAAAACTTTCTCATGTCTTCTCTCTGCCATGTCCTGCTTTATTATATAGGTAAATATATAGAGAAATTTCTGACAACAAAGAAAACATTTTGTTTAGATTACCTTCTTAGGTATCAATTTTTAAAACATGAGACCAAACATTAAAAATCATACCAATTATGCCAATCATAATAAAGCAGAATATTTGGAGAGAAGGCACAAAAATAGTTGAGTTCTACAGCATTGACATATGTTTAATTCCTATTTACAGATACATACATATTAATAAGTCCTTTGTTCATGCTAATATTTTTCATTGTCAAGGCCCAAATCAATAATAACATCAATTGATTTTTTTCCTCACAACCTGAACTAAAGTCTTATTAAGTAGTTAGTTAAATCTTAGAAATATAAAAGCTCATCGTATTTTTTGTCACAATCATTTCTGAGCAAACAAAGCAAAACAAATGTGTTCTAAGAAACTAATTATGTTTCCCTCTAGTACTTTTCTCCAATATAACAACAGTTTGCAATTAAATTTTAGAGACTCAAAACACATTTCTGATTTATTAGCCATGTATGACAGACAATGAGAAATGGGCTTCAGCACCCTTTGTATACATTGACTTTTTTCTGTTAAGAAAACTATTTTTTCAAGTAAATAATTGGGCTTTCAATCTGTTAGAAGGTACATATTGATTAATGCATAGTTTGTGGAACAAAGACATCAAACCCTTGCCCTTTAAAGTAACTTATGGAATCTCAAACTACTGAGCAAAGGTTTAGTTGCTATGGCAACAAATAAATCCATAAATGTTGTCACTGCAGAATTATCATTTAAAAGAAGAGCTGGCGGGAAGACAGTAATTTGGGCCCCATTCCTCTGTTCTCAGCCCTTCAAAGTGACTGCTCATAAGTGCTTCCTCACTTGTTGTTTCTACTTCTTTAATAAAGGGTCCTACTTCCTGACTAGGTTCTGTCTTTCCCCTTTGGGAACCTTTCTCTCAAGACCTCCGTAGGGAGGTTCAGCAGCTTAACATGACTGCCATTCATGGAAAAATAGAATAAAACAAAAAAACTGGAAAATATATACACTCCACACACAGAAATGCTGTACTTATGGGGCATACAGACTTTTTAAAGTGAAACACCCCCTCTATGGAAGAGCATACCAATTATGCAGCTAACATGAAGGCAACAAGTTTTCCCTTACCTTCCTATTGCCATATGCCTGTCATTTTCTCCTACAGTTTCCATTCACTGGTTCAAACATGTGTTGCCACTTATTTGCCAGGAAAGGAATCTCTGAACTAGCCCCTTTATGTATGATGAAATGGCAGACGGAACGGAGCCAGAGACAGCACCATTAGCAGTTATTCACACTTCTGTCTTCCCTTAACTTCCTTTTCTCTAAAGTTTATTCCTCACATGCTAGGAGGGATATGTAATCATAAAGACATCCATGACTCATGCTTTAGAATATGGAACTGCAGCTATTCTCTGTAGAAGCAAATGGTTCCCTCTTCCACCGAGCTGCCTTCCTCCTCTACACAAAGACTATCTTTACAGCTTACAGCTTGATCAAACATAGGTGAGGGGCTCCTGTGTCAAATGCTCATCAAATATCAACATTCTTCTCTTTTCTAGCAATCACTGCTAGAGTTTACCCAACATTTAATCACAGTCTTTTAATAAGGCACCTGTTCCATGGGTTCAGGTTGTTAGGGGATTGATAGTCCTGAGCCAAGAGGAGAAAACACCATGGAAATTAGATAAGAGGAAGGGGGTTTCCACCAAAGATGAAGGGGATTTACAGAAGTCTGGTGTTGTATGCACAGTAACAAGAAATGAATGCTTATTTCAGTCTGCATTGATTGTCCGCTTTTGGCTTACTGAAACCGATCCATAGGTCAAGAAACATTGCCATGGATTAATCGTTATGTTATTGTTGAACTAAGTTCCCTAGTCTGTATCTGGCAGACATTACCACCACACTGGCCGCTTCTGAAAAAGAAGATAGGCTAAAAAATAAGCTCTTGTCCATGAGCAGAAAGGAAATATAGTACCTTGAAGAACACACAAATATTACCATTCATACGTTAAGAGATATGGTAAAAAATAAAAAACAGTCCTGCTGAGTGACAGCCCACTAAATCTACAAAGCCAAGTGCAAAGCTAGTTGAATTATGACTCATTCTTTAAAGGAGATGCTTTCAGCTTTTCCAGTCATGAACACGGGTGACTGCAAGTTGCCTAAAAGAACATGCTGTCATGTTTGAACCTGTGAGAGCAAAGAATAAAATATATTAAGTTTAACCATGCTGGCCACATACATACAGGCATTCTCTGGGTTATGAACACCTGACTTGTGAATGTTCCCTCTAGGTAAAAAGACAGCCTACATTCTGCTCAAAAGGAGGACACCTGGAAGGGCAAGAGCATTTCCAGAGCTACTTAATTTTCTTCAGACTAGTTGGCCATGGATATGGTAGAGAGGTATTCACCTGGAATTCAAAGTGAGAACCTGGAACACCTTTGCTAATAAACGCCATGTTTTATGTAAAACATAGGCTCCCAGCTAGTTTATAAAAAACTAGCTGACCCGCAATACAGTTTGAATTTGACACATTTGCACAAATATTGCTCTCCACTACATGCTGTAATAGTCACATTATGTATAAATCTTACAAGCTTTGCTGTTACTGTGCTACAATATCACCACACTATCACAGTTACCTAAATAGAGGTTTCAGCTTTATTTTGGGTTTAGTAAGCCTCCTTGTGCTGGTCTGAGAATCAATTTTCTACTTAATAACATTGTTTCTATGGAGAAATACCTACAAACGAAACTTTGAAACAGTCTTTTTGCAAGATGGGGAACTTTCTACATTTTGAAGAGTAAAGTTTTCACTTTTGTCCTTGCTGGAAGAATGCAAATTGCCATAAGATCTATATAAATTAAGCAGTATACCATGTTTCTTCCATGAGCAAAGGAAACCATAAGCAACACAGACTTCAAAAACTTAAAAAGCAAAAACCAAGAAATGGTTATTCATGGAAAGAAGATAACAGCACACAAGGGTAATGTGTCCAGTGAACCGACCCTGCCCTCCCCCAGGCCAGATCGGGCACCAGCCCAGCTTCTCATTAGTGAGGGTACATCTTTTTTTTTTTTTTTTTTAAAGATTTTATTTTTTCCTTTTTCTCCCCAAAGCCCCCCGGTACATAGTTGTGTATTCTTCGTTGTGGGTTCCTCTAGTTGTGTCATGTGGGACGCTGCCTCAGCGTGGTCTGACGAGCAGTGCCACGTCCGCGCCCAGGATTCGAACCGACGAAACACTGGTCCGCCTGCAGCAGAGCGCACGAACTTAACCACTTGGCCACGGGGCCAGCCCCAGTGAGGGTACATCTTATACATCCACAACAGAGGAGCAAATGGAACGGAACTTACCTGAACTCCTAAGTGCCACCTTCTCTCACACATTTCCAGATGCAGAACTTCTTCCTCTGCAGGAAAAGGGCACTTCATTTATGTACCTTGTGGAATTCACTTAGTTTTTAACCTGTCTATCTCCTCTTCTGTATCAATACCTCGCCAACCACCTCCTAGCTGTAAATTCCTTGAAGCAGGGGATCTCTTTTATTTTTCACCATATTGCACAAAGTTTTGAATATCATAGCAGAAAGGAAAGGAATTAAGTTTACTGAAGCCTGTTAAAGTCTGGTTCTATGCTAAATGGCTTTTTCTCCTCAAATTTGTCTCATTTAACACCATAGGTGCTTAATAAATGAATGTTGAATGTCTAGTTACCCAGCATCAATAATAATAAAATTGTAAAGCAATTAATAGAAACATTTGTGGATTCAGCAAAGAGGGAGTCAGATTTTTTACCTTCAAAATGCGTTTAGGGTTGGGGATAAAATCTAATTATATTTTAAAATACAAATATATTCTATAAAGGGATGTTGATAAACAAAAATCATGCTTTGGGGCCAGCCCCATGGCCACCACTTAAGTTCAACATGCTCCACTTCAGTGGCCTGGGTTCGGATCCCAGGCATGGACCTACACCACTTGGTGGCCATGCTGTGACGGCAGCCCACATACAAAATAGAGGAAGACTGGCAACAGATGTTAGCCCAGGGTGAATCTTCTTCAGCAAAAGAAAAAAAAAATTCTCAATCAGCATAGAATCTAATTACATTCTATACAGAAGTATAAATCAATTACCTATAGAAGTTAAAAAGTTGTGCAGATCAAAGCACTTGGAGGTTACTTTAGGAAGACAGTCAATTCTGATAACTTACACTAAAAGAATTAGCTACCTGCTTTCATCAAACAAACTACACAATTCTAATAATAGAGAAAAAAAATCCATAAATCCTCATACCTTAAAAAGCTATGATCTAGTTTTTGATTAGGGATAAGACTTAAAGTTCTACAAAACAGACAATAGTATTTTTGAACTTACCATTCAAAAATACCTAGATCCTAAAAATTCCATTGCTGGAGATAGAGATACCTGAAAGCAGAAGGCTGTGTCCTGATAGCCCCCAGATATCCTCATGGGGAAGAACAGACACACAGAGCATCGCGTATATTCTAAGCAAGGCATGGTCCCTCCTCGTCCAATCACCATGACAGCCCTCCACCTCTTCTTGGGAACAGCCCGGAGGCGTCGCTGCATGAAGGCTGCAAAGGCCATCACACACCGAGGCCATGAAATGAAGACCTGACTTGGGATGAGGGCTGCAGACGTATTCACCCGATCTTTAAGAACTTCAAGTCATTTCCTCCCTAAAATCATCTTTCCTCAACCCCCTGCTGAGGATGAAGGAACTGCAATACAGTGATAAGGAAAACACACACACATACACACACAAACAGCTACTTTAACACACTTATACACACATGCATGTATTTGCATTTATCTAATTAACTGCTGAAGAAAGATAATGAATCAATAAAAATATGCAAACAGAAATCATGGTTTCTCTGATATTTAAAACAAATTTAGTCACCAAATCATAAAAAAAGCCATGATCTGGCAATAAAATATGGTAACATCCCAATAAATAGCCTTGGGCAGGTGACTTGTTTCTTCCAACTAGAAAGTTTAGGCTTTAGCAAAATCAGAAAATACTGCCGGCAGAATCCTCAATAACATTTCTATTCATTGAACCGCTTCAATTTTTTTACTACTTTGTCTCTACTCTAAAATTAGTTTCCATTTTTTATGGGTATAAGAATGATAGTGAATTAACAGAAAAGGAACAGTCTGGGGAGAAAGAAAATAAGTAATCTTATTACACGAACTTTTTCTAAATCAAAACTATAGCATATAGAAACATGAGCCAGCAGGTCAGCATGATGAACTTCATTGTTACTTACAGCTGAGATTCTTAAGAAGCACTTACACCATATTCTCATCCAAAGTTCATGAATCATCACATTGACCCTAAAATTAGAGATGTGACATTCTCCACATGAGCTAAAGAATTTTAGCTCATGTATTATTTATGGAGTCAGTAAAGAGGCCTAAATTCACTTTGTCAAACAGATTTAATGTTCTATATGAGAAAGCAGAACAAATTTAGCCCACAGAAAAATGCCATATTATGTCTAGAGAAAAAGATCAACAAGTGACACAATATTAATATTCACTTTCCACGGGGAAAAAAGAAATTTCTGATTTTACCAATAAAGCATTACATCTATTGCTTCTATTCCATAGCTACTAAAGGCTAAGGCTAAGGAGGAGTCCATAAAAGAATGGCAAGGATTAGAAAATCAGTGGGGACTTTTCTCCTGGAAAAATGTTTTAGTTTGAAGACTGATGGACTTAAATGCCACAAAGCTTTAATCCTGATCACCTCTCATTTTCTGGGCAGAAAAAAATGAATATTATACATTTGTAGGACATAACAGAATTTCAAATATGAGAGTTTCCTAAGTTCCTATTTTGGCCTTAAAATCACTTCATAGAAAAATGGGCCACTCACTCACTGAGAACTATATACAGATCATCTAGCAATTTAAAGAAAGTAGTATGAAGGTCCAGACCAGCTGACTGAGTTGGTTCTTGCAATTCACCCAGTCTGTGACCACTGTTGAAATATGTTGAGCACAACATCTCTGCAGCTATCTGTGTGGGCATGAGTATCAGTAGGGATCTCCATACTCTTTATGGAGAAAATTACAGGGCAACAGTATACCCAGAATTTACACAAAAGAGAATTTAGAATAATCCACTGAGACCATTTGACTCACACTAGTGTGACCCTATGTCTAGGTCAAGGATAAAATCTGATTGGGCTATAAACCAGCCATGTTACTTTCCTTCCCTCTGACAGTTCCAGCCAATAAGATATAAGGGCACATCTTTGTGGGAGAGAGAGAGTTATGGGAAAGGTCTCCTTACTCCTTAGGAGACACCACAAGAGATGGTCCTCTCTTTACCGGAAGGTGCTGTACGTCTGGATGCGATGCTTGAAATTACTGAGGCCATCTTGCTACTAGGGTGACAATGATGCTATCCAGGGGAAAAGGCTAGAGCCACAAGAACCCAGAGAAAGAGGCAACATGTCACATCTGGAGCCTGCCCCAAGTTTGGAATTTTCGTTGTGAGAGGATATATTTCACCACTGTTTGAATCTAAAGGGAGTCCAGGTTTTCTGCTGACTGCATCTGGAAGCATCCTAGCTGACGTGTCATTTCCTCTTGGTTACTCACATTCTAGACTACTTGGAAGACCTGGGGTACTATTTTCAGGAGAGTTCTCAATGGAGGCAAACAAGCTAAAGTCACCATATCCTAGGAGTTCTTCCAAGATGCGAAGCCATCTTACATTACACGATATTCTATACAAAATTAGAGACTGGCCTAGTGCTCTGTGAAAAGCTCCTGAATTCAAGATGGGAATAGCTTTCTGAAAGTGGCCCATGAGAACAATCTCTCTCTGAAGCACCTGGAATGAGACGTCAACGACACCCGATTTCTCAGAGTGGTTCAGTGAAGCGCAGAGGAGGCTTCCTTGAACTCTCTTACACCATCTCTCCTTACACTGGTCTCCGACTAATGTGTGTTTGCCTAAACTAAGAAGTGACAACTGTAAAATGCCAGGAAAATAATGACATTTAATAAATTTAACTAATAAGTAGAAGTGGGTCATACCTATCCTAGACGGCAGATCTATATTCCTATTAACGTGTGGACCTAAGAAAGGCTAAAACTTAAAAAGTTCAAGTTTTGCTAATAATTGAGCTTATATTTGAGACAACGTTTATATTACCTTGCAGCTGAAAAATTGCTGGTGGCCAATTAGTATACTGAATAACGAATGTAAATGCTAAGATGTAAAACCTTAAGAGGTTAAGCTAAAACTCTGTTTCTTAGAATAAAAAGCCAAACGATTGGCTCTAATATATTAATTTGAAATAGTTCCTATGTAGTTTTTAGGTTGGTTTTCACTATTAGATTACATCATGCTAAGGTGCACTTCTGATGGTGAAAGTGATTAGCTACTCTAAACTACTGTCTTACTAAAAAAAAAAAAACCCAAAAAACAAAAAACACTTAAAGTGCTAAATAAAATGAATAAAATATTTTAAAATATACATCCCTCAGATGGCAAGTCATTAAGAAATATCCAAAGGCCAAGGATGGAATAAAAGTGAAAACCAGCAAGGTAAGGAAAGACCAGAAGCTGGCTTTCGTTTTGCATTTTTTGAACTCTGTGGACTTAAATTTTAGTTTTCATGGCATCATAGAGTACAGAGGAAAAAGCCCAGGATCCTCCCAGCCCCACACAAAGCAGGGATTGCAAAGAGGTAAACTATCAGTGTAAAGGTGATTTAGTAACGTAACTGACCTCTAGGAACTGCAAGTGAAAAGTGCTCTCCTTGAACTAGGGCATTGGGAGTAAGGGGAGAAATAAAGTACTCTGAGAATTTGTAATAACAACTAGTCCACATGATATTTGCAGCCCCAGTTCATACTAACTGGGTGGTCCAAAAACAAAAAACAAAAAAGCCTGAGCCTAGAGATTCTGGGCTGAAAATACCCCCTGGTATCTGGCAAAAAACAAATGCAAATCTTCTCTGGAGGAAGCCACCTTCAACCTGGAGTTCAAAGAATTCCCACATATAAAGTTCTAAGATGTATGAGCTCATATTAAAAAATCCAAAAACACACTAGAAAATAATGCACAAGGATCAGAACCCAGAGAAATGATAGCAGAATCAGAGCCGCTGAGATTTAAAGACCTCAGATATTTAAATTATCAGACAGCTTGTAAAACATACTTAATATGTTAAAGATAAAAAGGGGGATTGAAATTTCTAGTCAAAAGAATAATAGACTATAAAGGGCCAAGTGAATCAGGAAAAAAAAACTTTCAGAAATGAAAACTGTAATTGCAGATCAGCAATGAGGATTAGTGAACTGGAAGACAAATCTGAAGAAATTATATAGAATACAGCCTGAAGAAAGAGAAAGAACAACGGAAAGAGCAGTTAAGGGATATGAACAACAGAGTGAGAAAGTCTAACGTGCCTAATCCAAGCTTTAAAAGGTGAGGAGAGAAAAAACTGTTCAGAAGCTATATTTGACAAATTTATATCGGCTGAGAAATTCCTACAACTGAAGAAAGACACCAGTCTATAGATTCAGGAATCTCAATGAAACCAAAGAAGGATTAAAAGAAATTTATACTTAAGTACATCACAGCGAAATTGCAGAATATCGAAGACAAAGGGAAAATCGTAAAAGCAGCCAGAGAGAAAAAGAATGACAATTAGACTGATAACCGACTTTTCAACAGTAACATGGGAAGCCGGAAGATGGTGGAATAATAGTTTCAGTGTGCTGACAGAAAACAAGCGTCAACCTAGAAGTCTATACTCAGGAAAAATCTTCCTAAGAACAAGGGTGAAATAAAGATGTGTTCAAATAAATAAAAAGAGAGCATCTGCAAAGAGCAGACTTCCACTAAAAGAAGTTCAAAGGATGTATTTAGATTGAAGGAAAGTGATCCCAGATGGAAGTCTGGAATAAAAGAAGGAATGACGAGCAAAGAAAGTGGTAAACATGTTGGTACATCTAAACCAACATTGACTAAAAGAACAATAATAGCTGACGACAACGTCTTGTAGAATTAAAAAAAGACTGAATTATAAAATAGGACAACAATAATATGTAAATCGGGAGAGGATGCTCAGAGTTAAAGTGTTCCGAAGTTCTTAAATTTTTTGGAGGATGATTAAAATAATGGATCAGCTTTAGACTTTGACAATTTAACTCATAAGGTGGAATTTATAGGGTAATAAATTCCTAATAAAATAGGAATAGTGTGTAACTTACAAAGTAGAGAGGGAGAAAATGAATAAAAATAAAATTCAAAAGAAGCCAAGAAATGAGATAAAACAATAACAACAAAAAACGCAGTTAAAAAAATAGAACCATTAAATAAGATGGCAAAAGTAAATTCAAATACATCAATAATCATCTCTAATGTAGACTAAATGCTCATGTTAAAAGACAAAGATTGCCAGACTGTATTAAAACAATTCTAACTACAATAATAATTCCCAACTATATGCTGTTCACAAGTGACTGAAACATAAAAATACAGTAAAGTTGAAAGTAAAACACTGGAAAAAAGACATTATCAGGCAACCAGGAATGAAAAGAAAGGTTATACAGCTATGTTAATATGAGACAAAAGGGACTTTACGGTGGAAAGCATCTATAAACAGTTATTATATAATGTGAAAAGACTGCATTTCCTAGGAATAGTTTGAATTTACGTATACCTAAAAGTATGGTCTCAAATATGTAAAGCAAGAGCTGACAGAAACACAAGGGCAGACTAATCCACCACCACAGAGGAAGACTCTAACACATCTCTCTTAGTCATTAATAAACCAAGCAGACAAACATCAGTAAGGCTGTAGAAGATTTTAACAACACAATAAGCAGGGTTTATCGATATAGAGAACACTGTTTTTAACTCCTACAGAATACACATTCTCTTCAACCAGACAGAGAACTTGTATACAAACTAACCACATGTGGGACCAAACAGCAGATCTTGACAAATTGCAAAAGTACATAGCATACTGACCATATTTTCTGACTCTTAATGTAATCAGTGATAGAAAGATTTCTCCCCCTACCCAAAACATAAGTTTAAAAATTAAGAAGAACAATTCTAAATAACTCATGAACCAAAGAGAGAGATGAAAGCCCAGTAAGATCATGGGGTGGCGAGGGGGTGAAACAAACTAAATTCTTAGCAGAGCTATTTTTGTAATGAAATTTATGAAATATTAAAACTGACCCTTGGGGGCTGGCCCTGTGGCCGAGTGGTTAAATTCGCACACTCTGCTTTGGCAGCCCAGGGTTTCTTGGTTTGGATCCTGGGAGCGGACCTATACATGGGTCATCAGACCATGCTGTGGTGGCATCCTACATAGAAGAATTAGAGTAACTTAGAACAGGATATACAACTATGTACTGGGGCTTTGGGGAAAAAAAAGAAAAAAAAAAAACTGACCCAATGAAGACATAAAATCCTTTCCCTGGAAGATGGAAAAGTGAAGATAAAGTGTCTGTCTCAACAAAATGCATTCTGAGAAGATTCTCTTCTCAACTTTACCTTCCACAATGAGTAAACAAAATTCCTGATGGGTACGTAGGTAAGAAGGTATACCTAAAACATCAAGAGCCTCCCACCATTTTCAGTAAAGGATCTAACAGGCCCCCTGCAAAGCACATTATCAAAACCAACCAACCAACCAAACAACCAAACAACCAATTCATTCATTCATTCAGTCAGTCATAGTCAGAGTTTTTGAGTGTGTGTGATATAAGCGCCTTGGGAGACCGTTACCCAGCTACCAACTTTCTCTCTGGGGAAACTCTTTGGTAAAGTACTTGTCAAATAAATGGCTCAAGAGAGCCACCTTTGAGCAGTCATTCTAATATTTAATAAGACTAAAAGAAATTCTATTTAATTAAAACTTGATACATGTATTTTATTTTTATTCTCAGAGAATACATTTAAAATTTTTCAAAAAAGGCTGCTCCACACCTTCACTTATGCAAACGTTACACCTAAAAGAAGCAATAATATATGACAAGGTTGGCATACTCCCAGTTCTACTTCATATGTATATATTGTACTTTAACATGCAACTGAAAAGGAACTTTCTAACAATGCCATGGTTCATTTAAACTGATTTCAATATATTACTCAACTACTCAAAAGTTGTCAATAGCACCCTACTGTCTAAACCAGTAAGTTAAAACCAAAACCCCGCTGCTTGAATTTTAAGGTCCATTCCTAGTCTGGCTCCACCTTATGTGACCACCTTCTCCTCCAGGGCTACAACGTCCACCGCCTGCACAGCCATCTGCAGAGGCCCAGCACTGCTCAATAAGCGCCAATCAGTGACTCCAGTCACTCCAGGGTCCCTTTGCTCTGCCATTCTCCCTCCCAGATTTCCTCACTCACCATTCAAGGTCCAGATGAACTTTAACTTCTGTTACGAAGACCTCCCATATATTTCTAGACCCGCTGACACTTTTACAAAAATTCGTCCCTTCACTAAACTTAGCATCCCTATTTAATACTAATTGTTTCTGGGGCTTTTTTTCATTTGTTTGTTCTATCTACCCATCAAAATCTGGGCAGGAACATACTTTATACTCTCTGCCTCCCTTGTATGAACTCGGTATAGTGATAAATACACAGAAGGTGCTTAACAAACAGTTGCTGAGTGCCTCTTAAAATAACACAGTAGATGCAGGGGGCCAGCCTGGTGGTGAAGTGGTTAAGTTCTCATGCTCCGCTTTGGTGGCCCAGGGTTCGCCAGTTCAGATCCCAGGCATGGACCTATGCACTGCTTAGCCAGCCATGCTGTGGTAGGCATCCCACGTATAAAATAGAGAAAGATGGGCACAGATGTTAGCTCAAGGCCAGTCTTCCTCAGCAAAAAGAGGAAGATTGGCAGCAGATGTTAGCTCAGGGCTAATCTTTCTCAAAAAAAAAAATCTTATCAGTATTGAGTTGATTTAAAAGTACAAAGCCAAAATTTAATACTGTAAGTAGCATCTTGTGGCATTCTGCACACACATTCACCTCAGCGGCTATGAAATAAATGGCATAAAAAATGAACCCGAGCTAACAGTCAATGCATGGGGGTAGTTTGCACATGATCACCGTCTCTTTCTCCTGCTGGATTCAAAGCACTTCTTTCCTTCATTTCCTCACTCATTAGCTTTGTGGAATGCCCACTCTGTGCAGGGTATTGTGCTAAGACTCATACAGAATGCCACAAAGCAGGAAGGAAGTTTGAGGCATCAGAGGTAGAGCTCTGGGTAGAGTGTTTGGCACACAGTAGGCTCTCCATGAATGACACCAATTACCTTCCCTTCCCTTTCCACTCCCTGGAACATCTTTATGTAAGTGGCATATTTGGCTTAAGCTGACTACCAGCAACATACAGATCTCCAATTTAAAAGAAATGCAACAAAAAGACTGCATTTTTAACCAGTAAAGCGGATCACTAGCTCGTAATACTTCAAATTAGTTCTGTAGTTAGCATAAACCTAGGTAAATTGCTCTAACATTAATTAGAATTTCAGACACATTCTTTCTGACAGTTCTAATCACATTGTGTAATCAAGCCATATTTGATTTTTCATGTTTCCCAACACAGACATGCAAACCTATAAAACATATTGGCTGGGTCATCGATTTACTGTTGTCCTTGGGGCAAGTCCATTAACCTCTCTGAGCTCCAATTATCTCATCTATTTAAAAAGTGGGCACCAGGGGTGAGAGTAGATGTTTTCTAAGGCCCTTTATACACTAAAATGTGATTTTAGGAAAAGATTATCCTTCATAATAAAACTCAAAGAACATTTCTTATTTCTTAATTGTTCATTATTTTTCCCAGTGAAGAAATCATTAGCCATAATAAAGGGAACTGAATCATTTAGTCTGTAACACCACCACTAACTGCTCTACGAGACCCTTTTATTCTGTCCTGGGCTTTGGAAGAAGTTGTCCAACTGAAGGAAAGGATTTTACATTTAGAAGCTACCTTCATATCAAGCAATAATCAACTACAAATAATGGACAAAGCAGAATTGGGGACCGGGGGCGGGGGTTAAAAAATGTCTCTTTCATGAAAATAATCTTAGAATGAACCATTTTTCTCTTAGTTTTCTTTACTTCCTAGATGCATTATTTCCTCAGGCCTTCTAGACCCATTTCAATGAGTTTATATGATTAAAAGTTTATTCTCATTCATTGCTCTATTTGAATTTCCAATGGTAAAAGAAAACATAAATTCAGCTCACCCATGTTTTACCCTTACTTGGCCAACATATTCCAATGGCATCCTAAACTGTTCTAATGACTTCCAACTAATAAAACCTTTCAGTTGTACTATGAACATATGGCCTTTCTCCACAACTATTTAGCCTGAAATCAAGCTCCACAACTATATAGAAAAATCCGTCAGAGTGGTTTCTTTAAAAATGCATTACTTAAAAAAGATATGGGGCACAAACTGCTTGACAAGGTCCCTTTAAGAATGAACTGGACACTGAGCACTGAGAACAATCTGTACTGGCAAGGGACACAGAAGATGACCTCATAGGTCTTTTCCGTCTCTAATTTTTGTGATTCGAGGATTTTTTTACTTCTGCAGTAATACTTGTGAGTTCAACAATTTCTCAAAACTATTATTAGTCACCAAGGAAACACAAAATGTTTGCAGGAATAAATAAGCAAACGGACTGGACCTAAATAGCAGGCTTTTCCTGCTGCGCATTAAATAAGCTTATGGCTGTGTCATATTATCAATTGTTTATTCTTTCCAGTCATTCTGCTCACCTACTGGCACCCTCACGAGAGGCCCACAGCCAACACATAGCATCCCATGTCAACCAAGACCAGGAGGTCTCTGATCAACAGAAGGGTCTCTATTAAACACAGACGTCCCTGTTTCACTGGGAGAAGAACAAGACCAGGGCAATGTCAAGGGGATAGCAGGCAGTGGCTGGCTTTGTGACCACCATTGCTAGGGAAAATATGTACATATATGCTTTTAAAGACCCAATGTCTACAAAAAAGCCATAAACATGATTAAATATATATATAATAAAGGTAAAAAGTCAGATACACAATACGCACATACGGCCCACAGTATGAGAACAATTGTTTTACAAATGCTCAGAAAAACACTAGAGGGAAAAATTGTTAACAGTTAGCAGTATGCATATGGTAATACTAGGTGTAAACGTCTTTTCTACTTTTCTGCATTTTCCAAATTGTGATGGGTGCTGAAATATTTTTAAATTAATTTTTAAAGCCACAAAGTATCATTTATTTTACTGTTAATAACAGGCTTCCCACTCCCTAGTATCACCACTGGCACTGCTGCTGTAATCAGTCCGAGTTAGCTCTCAAGGGTACTGGCGCCTGTCTAAAAGCAAAGTCAGGTGAAGTATGAATAGTAATAGCTGAAGAGCTTCTGGAAACTTCAAGGACCATGAAGGCCTGCGACAGGAGACCTGGGCTGCAGATGAGAGTGAGAGGATCTATATGTCAGTCCAAGTTCACTGCAGCCTAGTAACTGCTGGTGAAAGGCTCTCGGTGCACAGAGTATGTGCTGTGCTGCCTGGGATGTGATCTATTTTGTGTGGGCATTTACGTGTACAGAGCCAGGCAGATCCACCTGAGGAAGAGAAAGAAAAGTGAAGAGGTTGGTTAGAAAACTGATGGTCCCTGGCATGGAGAGAAGGTGCTTACACCCTCAGAATTCCCTTTTGGCTCCACATTCTACAGCTGCCCACCTGTGGCTCTCAGTCCCTTCAGCCTTTATCCTAAATTGTGTAGCAGCAAAGAGATCAGCACCACATGCATGTCAGGCTTGCCCAATGTTCAGAGGCAAAATTGCTGTGTAAGAAGCCTGCCAGTAAGGTATCAGAACGTTCTGTGAGGTGGAATACCTTAGCACCAAAGGCTCATACTCTGGCCAATCCAACAGCAGCCTAATGCAATGCAGGACCACATGCCCCTCCCCTTGCCATCCTGGACCTCTCCCCACTCCTATGTATGTTCAGCTTCTCATACAGGAGCCTGCCCATAATAAGAATTGTTGTTTTTGCACGTTATAGTGTTTCCACACATACTATTTTATAGAAGCAAAGGAGCGAACGTTTCACATTCAAAGTTGGTGTCACCACCCCACAGCTTGAAGCAGAGCTTCCAGGGAGCAGAGCACATCACGCCTGAACTGATGGAAGAATCAGGAATGAAAACTGTGGGCAGAGGCAAGAAAGGTTAGTTAATTATGAATACTGCTTCTCTGGCACTTGGATGACTGAAAGACTTTCCCAGTCACAAGAAGAAACCAAGGCAGGAAGAGAGGACATGGAAGAAAATAAGAGCGGTCACTCACAGAAAGAAATTGGCTTCGACATGCTTAGTAACATGTTAATTGTATTTAAAACAGTTAAATAATGACGACATTGTGGACATTACTAATAACGCCCACTGCTGTGGTCATTCTAATAACCTCCTAGCATTAGCTTGAATGATGGGAAATTGCTGATATTCAACAGTTTAGGACTATCTAACAAAAGGGATTTCATGTGGTGCAACCAACCAATACTTCCTCATTTCCAGCCCTGTTGCCTATAAACCCTTCCTCCACATTAGAAAGCAGTTAACTTAGCAGAAAAATCCCTCTGTATCATTATCATTTCCAAATAACAACTTAAATTATTGCTGATTTAGGTCATAAATTCAGATTACCGACTGTAGCAAGGACTTAATTTGTAGGTATTCTTATTTGTAGGAAATTCCTGATTATAAAATGAGAGGAGAGTTACATGGTAATGGGACAGAACTAGGCTAGCAAGAAAAATTTTCTGAAGCAAGACTGAGACACAGTGGTCACAACTCTGTTTATTCTTTTCATAATAAATATTTGTCAGAAACTAAGAGAAAAAAGATTTGGTACGAAGAGGGAAAGAAATAAAAGTCTACTCAACAACTCATGTGGCCAATGGAGAACAATGCCAACTGCTGGCTGGAGTGAGCAATACAAGTCCCAGGGTGCTCTTGTGTCAGTTAGATCAACATCCCCCATCCTCAAGCCCCTTGACTCTCATCTGTAGGAAAACTGTCATAATATTCTAATTTTCTTAGAACAAGACATGTTGCCAACATCCTCAAGCAAACTATCTTACTAAAGAAACAAATCTATGATGTCTCCAATGTGAATGACACTCCCTAGGGTTATTCAGTGCACAATCAGGATGGCCCTGGTGTGCGGCCTGCGAAGAGGGTGAGTCTTGGTTTTCCTAGATCAACATTCAGTCGGGAAAATAAAGATACGAAATTCTCAACTAAATCACACTTCTTTACTAGCAACGCCTCTGAGAGATTCTGAGCAAACCATTAAGAGAACACGAGTCTCAGGCTGTACACAGATACAGTGGTTCAAATCCCTGCAGTCATTACTTTACCAGCAGTGTGACCTTGGTCAAGCCACTTTATCCGCCCAAATGTGTTTCTTCATCTGAAAGGTATAGAAAATATCACCTCAAAATGTGTTGTGCAGATTAAATAATGGAGTGAATGTGGCGCACTAAGCACAGTGACTGGCATGAGCTAAAAGCTCAACAAATGTGAGTTGTTATTGTTTCCCGAAGAGAGCGGTCACATACCACGACCTCAGTTGGAACCCTGAGTCACAGCTGGGTCAGAGACTAGTGCTTCAGGGGGTGACAGCTCCAGGCAAGGCACCCGAGGAGGAGGGTGCAAATCCTCTCTTCTCCTGCTTCAAGGACCCTAGACGAGTCTTGTATCCACTTAACTTCTCTATTTTTCACTTACCCCAACTAAAGAAAAGGAGGAAATAATAATGACATACTTTACAGAGGAACTGGGAAGTCAAAAGAATGAAAAGAAATGCAAAGCAAGAGGACAAAATTACGAACTAAAAGGCAGTGTCAAATGTCAGGAAACCTCTGTACTCACCAGAGGGGAAAGGAGGCAAAAGAAGTTATAAAAATGCTAGTTTTGGGGTAAAGATACTTTATATTACCAGTTTGGAGTTGAGATCCAGGTATTTATGCTTCTTGCAACTTGTGTAACATTTCATCTCATTTGTAATAAATCAAATCTAGCACAAAAGTCTCAAAAAGGATGTTTAAGAAGTATGAGGCAAGCACAGGGGACTAAAAAACTCAACTGCACCTCATAAGTATAAGGTAGAGTAATAAAACTAACACACATCTAAAATGTCAATACAAAACTGCGAATCAAAGATTAAACTTTGAGTTCAGCTGAAGGGTACGCTCATTCACTTCCCTTAGAACAGTATACGTGAAAAGCGGGGATAAGTTTAACTTAGGTTTCTTGTAGACAGGCACAGTGATGTAGAACTGTCAAAGTGACCCCAGTTTAGCAAGGATGACACACTTTTGTTTTGTGCCCTGCATCTTCTTTCCACGCCATTTCCACTAACTATACATTCTCTGCAACCAGCCTCTCTCCACTCCACACTAGGGAAAAGAAACAAGCAGACTATTTTCATTATTCCTGTTTGACAAAACATATGGAAACAATAGTTCTATACACATATGCACATCATAATAGGAAGCAATCCTATTTTAACGTAATTTAAAAAGAGTTAAATAGACTCAAGTTATTAAAACTATTCGATTCATTTGAAGCTTGCAAATAAGGCAGCCCCATCTCTAATTTATTTAGCAGATTCATATAATTGGCTAGGACTTTAGAGATTACTTCTCCTATTGATGTGCAAAATAATTAGAAGGCTAATTCTCATTTACCAGAAAAAGGATTTATACAAGTAACTCTGCCCCATTCTAGTGGGGAACAGGCTTAATTCAGTCCTATTTGGTCAGTTTCTTTTCTTCTCATGTTTTTTAAGTTTTGTTTGTTGGTAGAAGAGAACAAATGGATTAAAATTGGTTCTAAAGTTCTATTTTTATACTTTGTCTTGAAAGTAGCGCACAAAATATTTAATTTCCTTAATAAATATTTTCCCTGCCAAATAACTTGATTAGTTTTAACCACTTTCCTTAAAACACAGGCATGCAGAAATGAGAAACAGGGAGGTTCTTTCAGGAAAAACACTGAAAAAATAAGATTTCATCTGGCCTTCCCATCATCACTTGAAGAATTGTTTGGTAGTTACATCATCAGGAAATAAAATACTATCCTCTGAGGACCCCTACTCTTTACAAAGAGGAAAAAGAAGGTTTGAAGTCTAAATCACCCCCGGAGATGTCTCCAAAAAGAGAAAAAAAAAAAAAAATCCTGCTGGCCTCCCCCTCCCCACCCCAGCCACCAAACAACAAATACAACATTAACAGTTATTTACAAAAGTTAAGTAAGAGGATGCGTATTTGAGAGTCCGAAGCCGTAACAGACGCTTTAGTGCCCCAGAGGGAGCGCAGTCGCGAGCGGACGACCGCGACCCCCAGCGACCGCGCGAGCCCGGCAGGAGAGCCCGCGACCCGCCGCCCTCGGCGGGGAGCCGGCCGCGCCGCGTTCACACGGCCGGGCGTCGCGGGCCGGGCGCGCCGCTGTGCCGCCGCCTCCTCCGCGGCCGTCCGTCCGCGCCCGCCGCCGCACACGCGGAGCGCCTTATAAGGCAGCGCGGTGACGTAACGCCCTAGGCCGGCGCGCTCGGGCCCCGCTCGCATTGTTCGGGCGACTCCCGGAGCGCGCACAGCCCGCTCGCAGCGCGGCGCGACTCCGTCCCCCGGCCCGCCGCCCGCCCGCCGGCGCAGGCAGCCCAGGTAAGCCCGGGAGCCGCTCCGCTCCGCTGCAGCGAGGGCTCTGCTGGTGGAGCCAGGCAGGACGTAGGTGGCTTTAGAGTTATCAGCATCACCAACTGCAGACAGGTTTCGAGAAGCGCGGCCAATGAACTCTAGGTTCAAAACCTTCTCCAACTCAAACACAACTTGAAAGTAAAAGTTTTCTCCGACGGGAAGGCAGATCGGGGCTGTAATTTTCAGTGTGGAGCGGTGGGGACAATATGTATTACCTGCGCTTTCCAAGCGCGCTGCCCTCTGAAGCCTGCCTGTGCTGCCGTCTCTGGACGCGGCGGGTAGACGGTCCGGCCGCAGCCCTCTCCCCGCCGCTCTCCTCGGGCGCGTCCTGCAGAGCGGAGTGCGAAGCACTGCCACAGGGTAGGGGCTTGCCGCTGCCGGTTCCTGCCCCCACCCCTTGTAAATCTTCATGCAAAAGACTAGAAAACCCCTGTTCGGAATACTTCTTGTGATTAGGATGAATCTAACTTAAAAAGTAAAATACTTTACGCTTCCAAAAAATCTTACAAACGCTATTCTTGTCTTAAAAGCATATATCAGTTTGTACAAGGAAGTAACACAGTTTTGAGTTCTTTTTACTTCAACTCCAGTCAATGGATAAATGACAAACTGCACTAAAAATTAAAGATAAAGCTAGTTTCTCTAGAGTAATACTTTGGACAATAGTCTATTATGTATAAATGCTAACTTAAAAGGTAAAATCTATAGAAGAATTTTGTTAATCAGTGGCATTTTGAACCATAATTAGTTACATCTAAACCCTGAACAGACTATTGCTTTATAGTCTTTATATAGCATTTATATGAAACCTTACAGTATGATAACTGAACATTTGGCAGATGCTGAAAATGTACATATTTTACTTTTCAGAATAAAAATCAGCAGAGGAATTAAAAATAAAATATGCTATGTCAAGTTTAAAACACTAATAGGAGATGAAAAAATGATTTATCTCTCAAACTTGATTTAGTCTGAACATAGATTGTAAAACAAAACTTAAGAAATGTGTGACACAATTATTTTCCTTTTTAAAAAGCCTCTATGTTTTATCATTTGAAACATGCCATTTTTTTATTATGCTCAAAATTTGGGATATATGTGTGTGTCTAAGTAATTCCTGTGGTTAAGTTTTTTCAAGTATATGACATTGGTGCCTACCATTTTTGTTTCATAGGAGTTTTGTTTGCTAATTTTGCTTGGAGCAATGCAAGACTTTGGTTTTAGTATTCTAAAAGAAAAATTATACGTTCTTTGGCCTGAAGATAGGCTATGTAAACTGCAGGTTAGTACTGAGAAGTAGGATTTCCCTGAAACTATTACTTCACATCTGGGGAAGCCTACTGTAATGAGAAGAGAGAGGGGCCAACACCCGGTCACTGGGGAAGGACCGAACATGCAATAGAAGAGTTGTTTATTTGATACAGGTTGTAATTGGAAACTGAAAAATTCCTGCCTTGGGAAAAAGGTATTCTACTCTTTTGAATCTAATAGAGGAGGAGGGAAACAGAAACCATCAATTATTGTTTCATCTATACCCAAAGTACCATCTGTACCATAAACTATAGCTCAACTGTTGAAAATCATAACCTCTATCAAAGCTCTAACAGCTGCGTTTCCCAGTCCGCATTTTATTTTTTTTAAACAGGCGAACATCAATTTTGTTTTAAATGACACACTTCAATATTCCACACTTTCTTCCACTTATTAACTTTAAAGCATGGTTCAAAGAACAATCACCCATTAAGACCCTTTTTTAAAACTGAAAGTTAAACAAGACTTATCGTGGATGCATTATCTCACAGGGCTCTCTGAGTGAGCACTTCTTAGTCCTTGGGGCAATCTATATGATGGAAAAAATGTTTTAGATTGAATGAATGTGAATTTTTACATTTCCAGATAAAGCACATATTAATTTTATGCTTAATTAAATTCATTTGCCCTTTTAAGGTGATTAACCTTAACTGTTAGGCACTGGTATTTTCGTGATATTTTCCTAATGCTATGATGGAGTCTATAGTAACAGCTAATATGAACACGTGAATCAAGCTTTGAGCTTCTTTTCAAGTCTGCTTGCAATTTCCATTAATTTGCTTTCTCAAAAGGCTGTGAATTTTGTTTTAGGGTTCTCTGCTGCCCCTTCCCCCTCCAAAGAAGTGCCTTTGGTAATAAATGGGTTTTGAGGTAAAAAAGTGAAAATGGAAGAGGAAGAATAAAATTCCATTAATTCCTTTTAGGTCATATTCTGTCTATATCTAGTGATTCAGGGCAAAGCAAATGCTTTTACAAAGTGAATAGAGAAAAAAACAATACAGCCTCCCATTTAATGGAAAAAGGAAGGGGGCAGGAAGAGAGCTGTTTATAAATAAAGACTAGATATTGTGGAGTAATAACCAGAGGATATAAAGCAATATTGGTCTCAACCTGCTTCAGAAACTGAGTCATTATCTTTGAAAAGCCTAACACATCTTACCTTATCCTCTTGGGCATATCATTAATCTTTAACGATTTTGAGAGTTTATTTAATTTATATTTGACTATGAATTTAGCTTCATTATAAACTGATTGTTTAGTTTCTGTAAATTATGTTTAAATAAGGACTTAAAGATGAAGAGACACTCCATATGCAGCCAGCATCACAAACTTTCACAGAAATATTTCTGTGGCTGCTTCTGCCATCACTGCAGTATTTCTGGGCCAGCAATCCAATCACTTATATTTAATGTGTGCTCCAAAGACTTTTAGAACCTCCTCTGGCTGGTCAGTTTCTGCTTCGAATATTAGGTGCACTAATTCCTAGCTGATCATCACCAACACTGTTGTAAACTCTCTTTTTCTTAAAAACAGAGTTGAGATTCTCTCTCCCTGACTTTTTTCTGTACTAACATCACCTCCGACTGAGAAAGCTGGGCAAACAAAAGTGGGATGGGTTGCCAAGGAAAGTCCCTTGGTTCTTTTTCAGATATGGGAGAAGCACTCCCTTCTCATGCTTCTTCTCTCAGATGCTTTAGCAGATTAAGATAGGACAGCAGCAGTTTTAATTCTGAGCCCAAGAACAGAGAATAACATATTAGCAGTGTTGTTTCTCCAGTCTGACCATCCTCACATTCCTATGCCTTACTGGTCCCCAAATAAGATTAACTCTTAAAGATACACTTATTATTTTTTTACTGAGAAGCTTGGGGAATGATGTGCTTGCATGCAGGGGTAAGGATGTATGTAGAGGAATGGGTAGGTCAGTGCATCACTGGGACAGGCAAACATACACCCAACTCTTTGTTTCTATTTATGATAAATACTGATTCTAGCCTAAGGACAGTTATTATCAGTAAAAGAGAGTATACATTACATCAGAATAGTAAACACTCAACTTCACAGATGTGAATTTGAGAAGGGCCTTGATAAGTTCTTCTGTACAGACAATGGGACGCCCCAGGCCCCAGAGAGTGTGTACGCACACACACACCTGACAGGGAATGTCCACACAACTTTATAGCTGGAAGAGGCTTTTGGAGGCCATCTGATCAAAATGCCCCACCTTTCAGAGGAAAGTGATGTCCACCGTGTGACTTGCTTCAGAGACACAGAGTTACTCAGAGGCAGAACCAGGACCCCCCACATTTTTGGGCTATAGCCTTTGGTTTCTCCTTAAATTAGTGGTAGGAAGAGATAACAGAAGCCCCAGAAGAAGCCTTGACACTGTAGGTGTTAATTTGGATATAAAACTCATTGAAAAAAGAAAGTAAAATGTTCCAAATTCTTGTGAATAAGTATAAGTAGTAAGAAGGCAAAGGGGAAAGAGGGAGGTGAGAATCAATATTAGTTCAACCAGGCGACAACAATGGAAGTGGACTGATGAAAGGAGGACAACGAAAACAAACAATAGATTACTTAAAGGTCCTCTGTGTAGCAGAGCTCACTCTGCTTGGAAGCTGAGTGTGCTCTATAGTCAAAGACATTTCAGTCAGAAGCACTAACTTGACAAGTGACCTCTTCTCAGCATCTTCCAACTAAGCATTTTGCACTACCCAGACCTCCCAGCTAGCAGGTTCCCTTTCAAAACTCAAAATGACTCAGTGCCTCTGAAACAACTTCCCTCAAACTGCAGAGGAAATCACTAGTGAAGGCTGTCAGCTCCAGGCGCTACTTAGCCTGCTTACTCTCCTTCACTCCGTGCATTGCTGCATGGCATTAAGTTACACATTGACTGCTTATTTGTTTACTGTCTGTCTCCTGGACTCTAAACTCCTTGAGGGTCAATTTTGCAACCAAATTTATCCCTAGTGCATAGAAAAGTACCTAGCTAGTTAGAAGGTGCGTCACTGGCACAAAAAGGGTGTTGGACAAATGTAGAACAAACAAGTTCCAACCCATAAACTTCTTATTTGGTAAGGAAAGAGTATTTCTGCAAACAGTGGGCTAGGAAGGGTTCCTTCTTCTAGATTTTGTTCAGAGCCCAAAACAAATCTCTGCTACTATTTGAAGTAAGCATATAGAATTGACTTACAAACGCAGAAACCAGAAAACAAATTTGGCTCAAATCAAGTCAAGGCAGTGAAATCTGCTTTGTACCGTATAGTATGCATTGTGTAGGCAGACCAGGTCAGTTGTTTCTCTGCCTTCTGCTCACCTCCACCTACCTCACTTTAACTTCCTCCCCAAAATAATGAGAATAAAGGTGGTGAAAGAGTACCAGGTGAATAGCTCTAGGGCATGGAATGGACTCAAAGCAAAATAGGAAAGAGCAGAGTGTGGTGGTTCTGTCCTTTAATAAAGAGTGGACTCCTTTGTTTCCCCTAATCTCTGGGCCTCAGCTGCAGGCTGGAAGAGGCAGTCATTGGGCCCAAGCTACTCTTCTTGGTTCTGCCATGCCTTCACTGGGTAAGCCTCCTGTAGCCTTGGCTTCCATAAACCTAGAAAAAGGGAACCATGTCATCTACGAGAAGTCTTTCTCAATACTCGGTAAGGACAGAATAGTGGGCAGTCACCCCTAAGGGAACTCTGATCAAATAGAGCCAAAGACTATAGAAAAATACAAGCTACTGATCATATCATTACAGAGACAAATCAGCTAAAGAAAATGGAGGAATGTGAGGGGAAAACTCCACACTTAGGCACAGAGGAAAGATTAACGTGACTGCAGCATGGGAGACTATGAGAACTCCAAATCACTGTACCAAGAGCAGCCTCAAAGATGAAGTCAGCCCTTCAGGATGGGCCACTCTGACAGGAGCAAATCTGCCAGATTTATTCTATCTCACGGCCCACCAGACTTGGAACAAAAGTTTAAAGGTGAACTAAGTTTTTCTCTCTTTTTTAAAATTCTGTTTTTAAGTGAATCAACAAAAACAGATCTCTGAGGAGAAATCATAAGAGGAATGTAAAGCATTCATCACATTTGGGCTGACAAGACTTAAGTGGCTGCTGCTCTTAGGGTTGAAGAAAAGGAAGGAGCTGCTTGGCCTAGGAGCTTGGGAAGAGCATGAGAAAGTTCCCGTTTCTTGCTGAAGACAACAGGGCCATGCAGCAAGATGCTGTTCCAGTCCCTTAGCCTTTGCTTTTTAGTCTGTTAATGGGGAATGGCAGAGGAGGTGAACCACTCTGGAATTTTGTGAGAAGTACTCCTTTGCTGCTAAAGGGAAGACTATCTCATTCTTTAAAAATAATATCAATTTATTATCAAGATAGTTACACACTCATTATTAAAAGGTTTTATATTTGAGGTTGCATATTCTCCTTCAGGCTCCCATACAACTGGCTATTTGGGACAGACTGAGATCTTTCAGATAAAGATGAGAACAACTTTGTCACGTGATTTTGGGTTCCACTCATCTTCCCTACAATTATACTTCACAAGATTCTTCTTATAGTCCCATAAAACTCATTGAGCTGAGCAAAGATGCAAAGAAGCACAGGCAAAGTTAAGATTCTCTGGCCGGATTCCCCCCATCTGGACTTTATTTAAGTTTGTCTTCAAGTGAATACCTCACTTCACTGAATGGTTCTCCCTCCTCAGAAGTGACAGCAACTAGAGGAACAAAACTCCACTTCTCCTGCTGCTCTAATAATAAGAGTAAATTCTGAGAACTTTAGGCATCATTCAGCCTAAGAGGGGGTTATGCTCCCTTGAGAAATGGTTCTTCTCATCTCTCAATCATTTGGTCATCAAGTATGTACTGAGTTCAAATCCATGTGGGGGACACAGGTATCAAATTCTTCAAGGAGCTTACAGTTAGTTCAAGAGCAAAATGAATATACCAAACCAAATCAGAAAGTGGTATAAAACAATATAGAGTATTTTAGTCACAAAACTGTAAGGGCTGTGAGGATTCAGAAAGGGGAAATCAAGCCAGGGTTAGACAAGAAAGGGAACATCCATGGAAAAGATGGAAACTGAAATGTAAATGGAGGCTATTGGATGGAACACTCTAACAGGATGGGAGATTTACTCCTCAGAATTCTCCTATGAAAAGGAAATGTGAGGTAACAAGAGAAAGAAGGCTTTGGCCAGGATTAGAACCCCAAATTCTGATTTCTAAATCTATTATTTGGCCTTCAGAACAACCTGGGCTTCTGTAGAAAGGAAGGCTTCTTAAGTGACTTCAGTCCTTAAAGTGAAGATAAAATGTGATGATAAAGCAGTTGGCACAGTGCTAGACCCATAGCAGACACTAAGGAAATAGTACCTATTACTCTTCTAGTTATGCCAGTCTGCCCACAAGGACGGTGCTCCATCATCATCTGGTGCTACAGGGTTCTGCCTTGCTGAGGCACCAGGGGTTGTCTCAGGGCCAAAGAAGAGGTGCTTTGTAGGATGCCATCCCTGAGAGCTCATATTCTCTTACACCCAGCCATAAAGTGAAATAAAAGATTAAGCTTGTTGGAGAAAATCCATGTCTCTAGTGCCTAACCTCAGCCACTATGAAAAGTGAAGTTATCCTTTATCCCTTTATCCTGATTGCCCTGCTAGAAGGCAATCCCTCCTTTGAGAAACCCACGTGAGTTTTCCTAAAGATGTCTTAGTCACCTGAAAGAAGAAACAAGCTACTGAGTAGTTCAAGAACCAGAGAGAGGAAAAGGCTTAAAAGCTAACCTAGATTTGGGGCTGGCCCAGTGGCATAGCAGTTAAGTTCTCTTGCTCCGCTTCAGTGGCCTGGGGTTCACTGGTTTGCATCCTGGGTGTGGACCTATGCACCGTTTGTCAAGCCATGCTGTGGCAGGCATCTCACATATAAAGTAGAGGAAGATGGGCACAGATATTAGCTCAGGGCCAGTCTACCTCAGCAAAAAGAGGAGATTTGGCAGCGGATGTTAGCTAACGGCTAATCTTCCTCAAAAGAGAAAAAAAGCTAGCCTGAAATCTCCGTTTTACCTTGAAAGTCCTACCATGCCTGAGGGGCACAGACACAAAACACATGGGTAAGAAAATCTTACAACTTGGGCTGAATAGCTTATATCAGATCCTAGCCACAGACAACTAATAGTCTAAATACTTCTCCCTAGGTATTAATTTTTCAGTTCAGTTGTACTTTCAATTTAGCATAACATTTTAAGTGTCAGACACTAAAAAGATTTACTTCTTTACTTTTACAGCACACTTATAACCTTGAACTACAACCAATGGTTGACATATAAAGAATCCAAAATAAATCTGGATCCCATGAAATTCCAATTAAGGTTTCCATATAGTTATGAACCATTGAGACTTGACAAGTCATAAAATCTCTTCTGATGGAACAAAACATACATTTTGACATGTGAATTTGTACACATGGGAAAAAAGTGAGGAGAGGTGTCTAACGGTTGGTGGGGTTTACTCTGTGGAAGGTGGAGGATCAGCGAAGGCTCTATAAACCTCAGGGACAAGGGTGCTGCCTTCCCCATGCTGCAGCTGAAGTGACAAACAGTGAAGCAAGGCCACAGGGTTGTAACTAGCAGATTTTGTTGTAGTGTTCCTTGTCCATCAGATACACAGCTCTTCTGAAGGTTGTTTTCCTGTTGTTTGAAACTAAGGGTTTTGCTTTTTTCTTTATTTTTAGCTGTGAATGACTGAACTTTACTAAAAGTGAGGTACAGTGAAGTCAGTGGCTTTTTCAAAAACACTTTTTTCAACTACTATAAACCTGAAATAGTTTGCCCTCTTTTAAAATTCAAATCACAAGGAAAGATATGGTCAGGTCAAAAATGGATGGATATTCATATAGAACATACACAAGGTGCACTATAACCTTTACTTCTGTCATAAACAGAATTTTTCAAAGAGATAAACGTAACTAAATGGGTGAAACTCTTGCTTAGGGACAAAACGAGCAGCAGACCAGGGCCAAAGGAAGTAGAGTGTAAAGCCATTGTCTCGCCTCTAGCAGGCCTGTTGCTAACCAGTGTAACATCTGGATGGGATTGCCTCTCACGACACAAGCTTAATATTCTCTAGAACATGTTCATCTTAAAAGAACCCAACTTAGAGAAGAGAAAATAGGAGCAAACTCTGTGTTGATGCATTGTGTCTTCTCAATGCTCAGAAGTGGCAGAAAAGGAAAATGTAACCCAAATGCTCTGAACTGTCAGTCAAGGGAAAATTAAACAAGGCTCAGATGACTAAACTAATTTTAATTTTTACAATGCACACAAGAGGACATGCAAAACACAGACTACAAAATGGTCACTGACATTCTGACAGATTCCAGAATAAAACTTTGTCACCTGTCTGTAACTAAACTTTACATAAGGCCCAAAATCTAGCTCTCCAAAACATCAGAGGAAACAGAAACCAATCCTCCTCAGGAACCAGGAAAAGTGGGTAAGAGCAGATGGAGGATGCTCACTGTGGTTCATGATCTCACTGTTTGCTTAGCAGGAAGCCAAGCCAAGCATCACCCTTCATCCTCTGCTGCCCTGCCCTCGAAATAGTATTCAGTGCTATTAATTGCTCCTAGTGCCCTTGCCCCTTATTGACTAATTTACTACAGCTAAAACGGAAAGGGGGAAAACAGAAGTTCTCTAGGGATCAAAATGTTTCACATTTTACACTCTTTGGGTTCCTATCTACCCCCTTTCTCATGGCAAACTGTGTGACTTCAGTAGTCACAATAAAACATAAGCCTCTGTTGTTGTGGTTTCTAAATTTCTGAAGTATGAATTTCCCACTAACAAGTTAGGAAGCGTTTGGTTTCCCAAGCATACCACGCTAGCCGCTGCCTCTGTGCAGGCCGCCAGCCTAAAAGGAGGTGAAACCCAGTGAACTCATCTACTCTGGCACATGACTGGTCCCTGCTTGGCCTTTTATGTTAAATCTGACAAACCAAACGCCAGTGAATTCACGTATGAAAGCCTAATAAAAGAGGAAAGCCTTTTTTTTTTTTTTTTCCCAAAGACTTACAGGAACTAGGGGCAAAAAAAATATTTTTTTTTGGCTCAGACTAAGATTTAGAAAAGGACATGCTCTTTGTAACTTTTTAAAAGGGAGAGAATAAAAGAAAGAAAAGCAACCTACCAAAGAATAAGTGTTGAGAGAAAGGAATTATACTGATCCTCCAAAATACCTATTTGGAATATCTGAATGAAAATAACCTGTGATCTGGGAAGAGAAAAAGGGACTAATGACGATTAAAAGCACAGAAAGTTCTGCAGCTACATCAGAATGCTTTTCGAAAGAATCCATTTCTGTTTTCCTCAATCCACTAAGATACCAAAGGAACATCTAAATATAAATGGATTTTGAGCAATAAGAAAAATACATGTAAATATTCTTAATAAGATAAAACACATACACATACACTTTTAAAGGTATAAAGTATTATGCCCTTGAAGTCTGTCTGAGGAAAGACTGCCTGTTAAAAATATTTTCCGAGAACTTTAAGTTCCTTGAAATGTTCTACGGAAATGGTATTTATGACAAACCTACCTACTCTGGGGAACATGAGATGTTATTACTGGCAAAGTCACAAGTTTTTAAACCATCCAAAAATAATTATGAATTTATGCCAAATGACTAAACTTGCTTTATTATTACAATGATTAAGAGAATATTTGCTAATGTCTCATGATCAAGGCTCAAAGTAGCTATGAACCTACAGAAAATACTGCGACAAAACAGTGGATTGCAAGTGGTGATTTCTGTGCCTTTGATAGGCAGAATATTACAACACACAAATTCACTGGAGAGCATGGTACATGAGATACATGAGATAGAGGTATGGATGTATGTCATGGTGGTAAGAAACAGGATTTGGAGTAAAAACTGTATCAGCATTCTGATTCTGCCAATTACTAGCAGGACCTCTGGCAAATTATCTAACTTCTTGGAGCCTCAGTTGCTTATCTGTAAAATGAGGACAATAATACTATACCTGCCTCCTATGACTGTTTCCAGGACTAGCATGGTGCATGGCATATAATAACTGCTCAATAAACAGTAACTGTTATTCAGACTGTAGAAGGAAGGAACTACTTACTATGTGTCTGTTGCTTACAGATACACCTTTACTCCCTAACATGGGACCAAGTTCAAAAGTAGAACAGGTATTTGTTCAAATATTTAACAAATATTTATTGAATACTAGTTAAGTGCCAGGTACTCTTCGTAAGCTAGACTACAGCACTGAATAAAACAGACCAATAATTAAGCAGTCATTGAATAAAACACACACACACACACACCCCTCCCTACCTGCATGAAGCTGACAGTCTAGTAGGAGAGACAAACAATAATCAAATAAGTAAAATACAGTTTGCCAGATGGTACTAGATGAGATGAGGGAGGGGTCCAGTGGCTCCCTGGGGAGGCAGCCAGGACAAAAGCCACAGCCCTGTTGTGTTCAATGGAACCACAAGGAAGCTTGGTGTGGCTGGAGCAGTGAGCAAAGGCAGGAGAGGCCAGGGACCCGAGGGGGGCGGGCAGAGTGCAGAATGAACAAATGAACAGTGAAAACACAGGACGGGAGAAAGAGGAAACTATTTTGAGGGTAGCACTGTCTGGGCTTTTTAGCATGTAGCTTGGTTAAGTGTAAAGAATACGCTTTGCAGTCTGAATTTTTATTCTGGTTTGATTATTTGTGCTGTGTGGTAAATTATTTAACCTCTCTAAATTTTAGTTTTTTGGTTCTTACCTTCATCTGTAAAACGGGAAAAATACTTACTTTGTAAGGTTGTTAGAAGGATTAAATAAGATCAAGCGGCACAGAGCGGACCCTCATTCTGCTTGTTTCTTTCTCTCTCTACACTAAGTCCCACACTGGATGGCGGCTTGGAATTGGAGTCTGTGTGCCAGTTCCAGGGCTGTGATAACAATGGGCTTGCATCTTATTTAATCTGCCCGGGCCTCAGTTTCTCAACTAAGAAAATGCAGATGCTACACACAGACATATAACAATCAAGACACTGTTATAAAATTATAATCAAATAATATTACTATTACAATTTATCTTAATATTAAAAGTTTCAAAACAGCAAAAGTATATGACTCCCATTCCTCTATGTTATTTGATAAAAAAATTCTATAAATCTTTAATTTTTTAGCATCAAGTTGTAAAGATTTACTTAGCAGTTATGTTGATTTTTATTCCCTTTTCCTGTCCCTGCTTAAGAACACTGATCTAATGGAAAGGTCTCCAAGAAATGTTTAATTGGAAAAATTAAGGTGCTGAATAGTGTTTACAGTAAGCTATTTGTTGTATAAAAAAGGAAGAGAATAAGAATCTTTATATGTATTTGCTTGTTTACTCATAAAGATACTCTAGAAGTATATATAAGAAACTAATATCAGTGGTTATAGGTTGGGGAAGGGAAACGGGCAGATGAAGGATGAGGTGGGAGGAAACATACATATTTTGAAACTATCTGTTTAGGAAGGCTAATCTAAA
The DNA here is from genome assembly GCF_021613505.1 of Equus quagga. NCBI lineage: Eukaryota > Metazoa > Chordata > Mammalia > Perissodactyla > Equidae > Equus > Equus quagga. The sequence goes on along the minus strand of NC_060270.1, from coordinate 4,633,626 downwards.
ATCCGAGACTGAAATTCAGACCTGCTTGAAGAGTTAAAAGTGAGCAAAATAAACTTTCTATAATTACAAAGTTAACTCTTCTACGATATGAAAACCTCAAATGACCTGTTTCTCAATTTGCATATCCTTCAACTTGTTATTTTGTATTTTTTTCTGAAATGCTCAAAAAACAAAATATCCTCAATAGTCTTCTCCACATTTTCACTCTGGAAACCAAGTCCAGCAGCAGCACGTACAGAAAACAACTGTTCCCTGCCAGGTCTGTGTCAAAGCAGCCAACCCACCCACTCTGAGGCCCCAGACAGACAGGTCCAGGATTATCTAATCCCAACTGAGAAAGTGCACACTCACACTCAAGGAAGGAAGAACAGGGGTAAGACGAGCAGAACAGGAGAGAGGCTTTGGGAAGGTCAGCTATTAGCATCCATTGTGCTATGCTGGCATTTCACTGGATAATGCACATTCAAAGCATCATTCTCTTCCAGGAAGGGACAAGAGCTGTGGTGTAGATCTGTGAACAAGAGAAATGGAAAATACTGGCTGATCCCAAATACATTTGAGCAGCAAATAATGAAGAGTTATGAATATCAGAGACAACTAACACAAAGAGATCTAATACAAGTTTTCCATAAAATTAATTATGCCCTCAAATGGTGGTTCTCAACCAGAGAAGATTTTTGGCCCCAGGTATTTCGCAGTGTAAGGAGACATCTTTTGGTTGTCATGACTAAGTTGGGGGTAGTAGGTTACTTCTGGCATTCAGTAGGTAGAGGTCAGGGATGCTGCTAAACATCCTGTGATGCACAGGACAGCCCCTAACAAAGAATTATTCAGCCCAAAATGTCAATTGTGCCAAGACTGAGAAACCCTGGCCTAAAATGACCATCAGTATGGCAAGGGATGTGCATGGCTGAAAAGATCTCTGAACGGCCCAAAGGCAGATCACAGGAAGCAGATTATGGAGTCCTATCTTTCATTCTAGTGTGAGTTCTGACTCCCTCTCCCAGGTGACTCCTACTTTAGCCAGCCCACATGGCTGAGGCGATTTTCTGCATTGCCTTCCCTTCAGTACAATTTCCTACTTCTGATGGTAAGTGATACGTATTGTGCTAGGCAGGATGCCAGGAGCTTTTGCATGGATTGTTTTACTTAATCTTCAGAACACTTTATGAGGGAGGTGCCAGTATTATCCCCATTCTACAGATGAAGAAAATAAGATGGTAGAGGCTAAATTGCTCGGTCACACTAGCTAGAAGTGGGGAATCCAAGATTCAACTCTGAAAATCAAGCTCAGAACCTGAATTTCTCCCCCAGCATTCCCCTGCCTCCCTCAGTATTCCACTGCCTCTTTCCCACTGGTGCTTCAGTGCTGGTGAGTGTACTTGCTCCCTGTTAGTCATCCTGCTGGCTCCTCGCCACTTAGCCACCTGCATTATTTACTGCCACCTACTGCTGGGACAGTAGGGAAGAGGCAGTAGAAAGGACACCAACCCTATCTGAAAGAAGGCAAACCAGTAAGATACAGAAGAACACAAATCACAAAGGGTACAAAATCAATCAGAGAAAGGGGGAAGAAGAAAAGGAAAGAATGATACACAATGAAAGTGTTAGGAACCTGGGGATAAGCCCAATTATCACTATCACCAACTTAAAGGTGCCTCTGCATGCCATTTACCATGCAGGGTACTCTCAGGAGTACACACATTTGTGACAACCCAAAGCATATCATATGGTGGGTGGCTTTTTGAATGTTTCTCCTTAGCGAGGGACAAGGCAGTCAGGGAAGTCATCCTGGCTGTGGTAGGCCCAGGTAGGCCTTGAAGGACCAGGGAGATGCCCACCTGAAACTTTCAGTCTGCCAAGGACCTGAAGTCTCAATCTGTTGCAAGACAGGCTAGGGTTTTTTTTGTGTTGGATTTTTGGTTTTTTGGTGTAGTAGCAATAAAAATGGAAAGTCTGAAAAAGAAAAAAAAATGTTGATCTGAGGGATCTTTTTCAAATAATTAAGAACCTCATTCAGGGTGTGGGGGAGAGGAACACAAAAAGAAAAAGTCAGTAGACTCTTTAGCATAGCAGTGTATTCACAGTAGTTGGTTTTTAAAATGTTCCTTCTTGATAGTTGTAATATATTCAAAGCAAGACAAAAAAAATCCATCTGAGTAAACGACAAAAAGAAAAATTCACCTGAGTAGGTATTTTTTAATATGAATAATTAAAATGGGGGACGGGGAGGCATAAGCTTAGTGGTATTAAATGAATATCTATCATCCAACAGTTCTTTCTAGAAAGCTCCTTAACTGACAATACAGCCCTGAAGAAACACCACCACATAATTCAGGCTCTAACTAATTATCCTGGTATTTACACGTGCTATCCTTGTTGTCACTTCCCTGTTAGTTCCCATTTCCTCTGCCAGGCCTAAACTGAGCAAGCACCTTTTCAACTCTCCACCTGGCCCTTTGATTGGGGTGTGGAGAGTCTTTCCTAGTCCAGATTCCGTGGTCTCAAAATGAACATATTATCCCTTGTAGCCTTACTTCCTAAGCTCTGTGCTTGTGAGCTCTCAGCCTGGCCTTTTTCTGGGTCTGAAACCCCATCTTTCAGCAGTTTTTCTTTCCAGTAGACCCTTTATTTCAGTCAGTTTCTTTGCTCTTTTTTTCTCCTTTTAAAAAAGAGTGAAATTTGCCCCAGTCCTGGTCCCTCTGCTCAATTTGAGGATTTCATAAGCTCCTCTCAGTCTCCTGTTTCTCCACTAAAAGCTCCCAAGCTCCTTATAATTAATAGGTCATTTGACTATTTGCATCTCATTATTTCACATCCCCAGATGAGCCAAACAAAATCATTCAGATGATGAAGAATTCTGACTCACTGTGCCCCATTTTTACCATATATTCCTCGGACACCAGCTAAAGCTTCCTTCATCACTTCATGCCCTAATCCTTGTTTCACAATGAAGGAAAAAAGTTACCAGCTTGCTGGATCTGGACCCATTTATGGTGTTTCTAAATGATCTCAAAGATGATGACAGGATCTTCAGTAACAAGGACATAAAGCAGACATAGATGTACACTCATACTTGGTTAGCAGATGCCAAAAACAGTGTTACTGTTCTTGCAGATCTTGCTGACCAAGTCCAGTGAATTGAGCATTACATTATGACTATGGTATGCTGTAGCTGTAATTTTTAAAAAAACCTTTGACTTGTGAGAGAAATAAAAGGAAGCAGCATATATAGAATAAAACAGACCGGTCATAGCTATTTTTATGACTGCCCCTAAACATTAGACTAAACAGTAAAAAGTCCATTGAAGAAGCAGGGGCAGAGCAAGGGAACAGAAATTATGGGCCTGATTACCAAGAACCTATCTCAGCCCAAGGAAGCTTTCCAGTAAATTCCATGTAATTATCCTGCAAACCGCTTAGAACTCTGTGTTTATTTAACCATGAACATAGCTGCTATCAATGCAATGCAACAATTAAAATTACAGATTAGGTAAGAATTGCTAAAAGATAGAGTGGATATAATCATAACCAGACTATCAAAGTCTAGCCATAAGAGCAGATATAAAAATGAATACAGCAGTGTGATGTAGTAGGTATCTGCTTAGTAATTAACATGTTGAATCAGGAAGAAAAAGTGTATTAAACTAGCTCTGGAAGAATGGAGGTTTGAGGACTCCTGCTCTAGAGCCTTTGCTGAACTGCACTGGAACTCGGTTCATTCTTTCCAACAGCCTACAAATTCTTTGAGAACAGGAACCCTTCCCTATTCATCTCAGTATAGCCCAGGACTAACTATAGCCCTTTGTTGTTTGCAAATTAAATTAACAAAGGTCTTGCCATATCAAAACATCAAAACCTTTAAATTCAAGATCCATATAGTGAATACAGTGGACCTTTTGTCTCCTAAAAAAGATGAGAGGCTAAGCTGACTCTGCAGTTGTTCAGTACTTACAGGTTGATTTCTACACTAACGAAAACAACACAATGCCATTAATGGTTTGTGGAATTGGTTTTATTGCTTGATAATCACCCTAAGTTTATTTATATGGGCCACTTATCTGAAAAACTGGGAAAGAATCTGGAAAAGTAGAAACATAATGGATGTGTTAGGATGGTCAGATTATAGATGAATATTTCCTTTTCAATTTCATTTGCTGTTGATGTAATGTTGCTTGTGTCATAAATAGATTTATTTGTCTAGTAGAGCCCTAGACTCTGAGGAAAAAAATAAAAAGAACCACTCCTTTGTTCACAGACATGAAATAACCAAAGGAGAGTGAGGGGCTAGGATATGGACATGTGCCACCTACTTCTCCCCTCCTCAAACAAGCAAGCATATACAGTTCTAATACAGGGATCTGAAGAAGGAAGGGAAGGACATGTTCCAAGAGTCCCAATTCTTTATAGAGGCCAATAATATACTTGAAGAACACCAATGGGAAAACCATTTACACCTTATTTTCTTAAATACCTAAAACCATGCACATGGTAAACACTAGAGCATCTTCTTTAAAAAACGAATAAAATTACTTAAGGCAATGCTACAGTATTTTCCACAGGAAGGTATATTTGTTCATCCTTTCATTCATTAAAAAAACATTCATTTGGTACCCTCCACATGTAAGGGCTTTGTAGGAGTACTGTGAAGATACAAGTGAATCAGATGTGTGTCCTGTTCTTAAGAAGCTTACATTTTAGTAGGGTTAATTGTAATATACATAAATAAGACAAAATCAAAAGTGGTAAGAATTATAATATAGATTATTATGGGGATGGCTGGAATTACGGCATTTATACACACCATCTGTTTCATATCTATGTTATATGATGCATATTACTAACACTTAGTGTCTCACATAGAAGAGATAAAATATAGTCACATATGTGTGCTGACATATGTGTGTGTAAATAAAAACTGGAAAGACCTTCTGAATGTATAATTTGTAAAAAAGAGCCAACATTATGGTTAGTACCAAAGAACATTCAACATGACAGATGTGATATTTTTGAAGAAACAAGGAACTGGTATTGCACATAATAATAGTGATAAACCACAGTAAGTTATAACAATTCTGAGCCATAATAGAAACTCTAAAGAAAAGCTGTAATAAGACACTGCTTTAAGCCATTTTGGATTTAACTACCTCACATTTATGTCCATAAAACCAGCTTCCACAACCTGTTTTTATTGGACAGAATTCAGTGAATGTTCCTATAATACTGCGGTGTCAGTACTTGAACATGAATGTGAGTACTCCAAGACGGTAGTCTTCAGACTGGGGTACACATACCCCTGAGGGTAAACAAAGACTTTCCAGAGGTACAAGCATGAAGAGTTTTAAGGGAATCAGTGTCTACATCCACAGTTCACACATACATGCTTTCCAAAACTGATCTGCCAGAAAAAGAGCTTGTGCCCTAGGAGTTCTCCCTTTGCAACAAGCCTTTCAAAATAGTCGTCTTTTTACTTAACACTTTACCAACTGCATGTTCCTCAGTTGGAAACCTCTCTGGGGCAAAGACAAAGGGACAACTACAGAAAGACTTACTCCTGAGAGAGTCCCATGAGAGCAGAGCAGCAGCAGCTTCAGAACCAGTCACTGGATGGTGCAGTGCCTGTTTCTTCATCTGGGGAGAACTCAAAGCAAGCCCCTGTGCCTCATCTCTCTTCAAAGTGAAATGGTTACCAGAGGGATGTGTATTTACACATTTACAATCGTCCTCCCTCATGCACAGGGGATATATTCCAAGACCCCCAGTGGATGCCTGAAACCACAGACAGTACTGAACCCTATATATACTATGTTTTTCCTATCCATACAGACCTACGATAAAGTTTAATTTATAAATTAGGCACAATAACAGATTAACAACAATAACTAATACTAAAATAGAAGAATTGTAACAATATACTGTAATAAAAGCTACCACAGACCTTGGCAACCTCAGCACATGATGTTTTTTCTTTCCTTATTAAGTAGGGAACTTGCACATTTTCACTTAAAGCAAGCACTTTACAGCTTCTTTTTGTCATATCCAAATTGCCAGCATCACTATTCTTGTGCTTTGGGGCCATTATGAAGTACAGTAAGGCTGACCTGAACACAAGCACTGCGATACTGCGACAGTCGATCTGATAACTGAGAGGCTACTAAGTGACTAATGGATGGGTGGCGTCTACAGTGTGGATCCTCTGGACAAAGGGATGAGTCATGTCCCAAGCAGGATGGAGCAGGAGAGTGCGAGATTTCATCACACTACTCAGAATGGCAAGCAATTTAAAACTTACAAATTGTCTATTTCTGGAATTTTCCATTTAATATTTTCGGACTATGGTGCCCATGAGTAACTGAAACTGTGGAAAGCAAAACCCTGGGTAAGGGCAGACTACCATACTTGCGAGTTCAAAAATGAAGTCCGACTTTTCCTGAATGTCTGATCTGGCTGACTGATTTGCCAAAGATGACTTTTGGATTATATGACAGATGTTAATATATATCTTTTGCAATTATTTAAACCTTGAATAAAAAATTCTAGATATCAGGTTTAAAATGTGTGAAGGGGTTCTTAGTTTTTAAGAATTCTTTTAGAACAAACTATCACAAAGAGAAATTAAAACAATTCTATTTACAAAGTGACAAAAAGAATAAAATATTTTGGAATAAATTTAACCAAGGAGGTAAAAGATCTATACAGAGAAAACTATAAGACACTGATGCAATAAACTGAAGATGACACAAATAAATAGAAAGATATTCTGTACTCATGGATTTCGAAAATACTATTAAAACGTCCATACTACCCAAAATGATCTATGGATTCAATGCAATCCCTATCAAAATTCTAATGGCATTTTCCACAGAAAGAGAAAAAACAATCCTAAAATGTTTATGGAACCACAAAAGACCCCAAATAGCCAAAGCAGTCTTGAGAAAGAACAGAGCTGGAGGCATCACAAATCCTGATTTCAAACTATATTACAAAGCTATAGTGTGCAAAACAATACTGACATAAAAACAGACACATAGACCAATGGACCAGAAAAGGGAGCCCCAAAATAAGCCCATCTCATATATAGTCAAGCTTCACTTAACAATGGGGATATGTTCTAAGAAACGCGTTGTTAGGCGATTTTGTCACTGTGTGAACATCATAGAGTATACTACACAAACCTATATGGTACAGCCTACTACACACCTAGGCTATATGGTACTAATCTTCTGGAACCACCATCGTATATGCAGCCCATTAATGACTGAAACATCATTATGCATTGCATGACTGTATGGTCAGTTAATTTTCAACCAAGGAGCCAAGAAGATACAATGGGGAAAGGATGTTCTCTTAAGTAAATAGTGTCAGAAAATTGGATATTCACATGCAAAAGGATGAAACTGGATCCCTGTCTTACATCATACACAAAAATCAACTCAAAATGGATTAGCGATTTTACTGTAAGACCAGAATCTGTAAAACTCCTAGAAGAAAACATAGGGGGTAAGCTCCCTGACATTGGTCTTTGCAATGTTTTGGATTTGACACCAAAAGCAAAAATAAACAAGTACGACTACATCAAACTAAAAAAGCTTCTGCACAGCAAAGGGAACCATCGACAAAATGAAAAGGTAACCTATGAAATGGGAGACAATATTTGCAAACCATGTATTCGATAGTGTTAATATCCAAAATATACAAGGAACTCATACAATTCAATAGCAGAAAACCAAATCAAACAATTAAAAAGTGGGCAAAGGACCTGAATAGACATTTTTCCAAAAAAGCCATACAAATGGCCAAGAGGCAGATGAAAAGATGCTCAACATCACTAATCATGTGGGAAACACAAATCAAAACCACAGTGAGCTATCACCTCACACCTGTTAGAATGGCTAGAAAGACCAGAAATAAGTGTTGGCGAGGATGTGACGAAAAGGGAGCCCTTGTGCACTGTTGGTGGGAATGTAAATTCTGGTACGGTCCCTATGGAAAACAGTATGGAGGTTCCTCAAAAAGTTAAAAATAGAACTACCATATGATCCAGCAATCCCATTCCGAGGTATATATCCAAAGGAAAGGAAATCACTATCTTACAGAGATTTCTGTACCTCTCATATTCATTACAGCATTATTTACAATAGCCAAGGTATGAAAACAACCTAAGTGTTTGACAACAGATGAATGGATAAAGAAAATGTGATATATATATAAAATATAGCAAATGTGGTATATATAAAAATTATTATATATAAATGCATATATTATATGTAATATGTATAAATATGGCATGTATATATATTATATATATAATGAAATATTATTTAGGCTTAACGAACAAGGAAATCCTGCCATTTGCAACAACATGGATGAACCTGAAAGGCACTATGCTAAGTGAAATAAGCCAGACAAAGAAAGACAAATAGTACATTGTATCACTTATATGTGGAATCTAAAAAAAAAACCTGAACTCATAGAAATAGAGACTAGAATGGTGGTTTCCAGGGGCTAAAGGTGGGTAGGGGAAATAGGAAAAGGCTGGCAAAAGGGCACAAATCAGTTATAAGATGAAATAAGGTCTGAGGATCTAATGTATAACATGGTAACTAGAGTTGATAATACTGAATTGAATAACTGAAATTTGCTAAGAGAGTAGAAGTGTTCTCACACACACAAAAGAAGGTGAATATGTCAGGTGATGGATGTGTTACCTTGGTAGGAATCCTTTCACAGTTTATTTGTGTATCAAATCATCACGGTGTACACTTTAAGTATTTTACAGTTTTATTTGTCAATTATACCTCAATAAGCTGAAAAAAAAGTAACACTTGCTAAAGGGAAGTGATATGAATATTCTTTATAGGAACAAACTAGTTGCACATAATAAAACACTTATTTTAAGAGATATAAGCGCAAACATTTGAAAACCACTGATCTATGAGATATGAACTAAAAAGAATGCAAGCACAATGATAAATGACAATTTTTCTTTAAGTTGATAGTTTCTCTAATACAAAGAGTGTTCCTTGAGAAAGACACTTTGTATATGAAGCAGGTCCATGCAATAGCTCTGTTCTTTGTTGAAGAGGCAATGTGGTATGGGGAAACGGCACAGGGTTTGCCCCTTCCTGACCTTTCTGAGCCTCAGTTCTCATGGCTATAAAATAGATACAATCATTCCAAAACCCTAAGCTTACCATGAGAATTAACCCACTAGATGTGTAGACTTAGCTCACTGCTTAGCAGCACATCGTTGGCACTAAATAAAGGTAGCTATTATATATATTCTCCTATATTTTAGTCTTTAGGCTGTGTGAGGAAATCACAAATCGGAACTAAAATTATTTACTGCCTTTTTTAGGTGAAAATTTAACGACTGACCTACCACCTATGGTATGCATTTTGAGTCATTATTTTCAAGTAATGCGGACAGATTTTAGCTAATTTAGTCATGCTCTCTTACCTGATATTCTCTGAAAAAATAGATAGTCCCATAGGTCAGGAATACAGGCTATGTCCACAGATTGGGGTATCATCAATAATGAACAATTTGGCTGAGTTAATATTCAGCCAGAATACTATTTCCAGAAAACATGACATGTAAATAGTAAAGTTTTGCTAGCCAAAGTCAGTCCTGGTATCACCTGAAAGTTCGTTATAATGCAGAAGTTGAGGCCCATTCCCACCTCCTGAATTGGAATCTGCAATTTAACAAGATTCCCAGATAATTCACATGCACTTTCAACTGTGAGAAGCACTGGTAAAGAAGAGGCCATTAGCATGGAAGATACAGTGACCAGGTGTATCTGTAACTCAGGTGGGCACTTTCAGTTGCACCTGCTTAATTAATGCTGAGAGAGGCAGGATGATGGAGAGTCTAACTTCCATTGATAGACTGACATACACGTGTCCATAAACACACATACATACACAGATCAGTGATTCTCAACTGGGGGCGATTTTGCCCCCCCCAGGAAGCATTGGGCAATGTCTGGAGACATTTTTGGTTGGGGAGAGGAGGGTTGTACTGGCATCTAGTGAGTAGAAACCAAAGACGCTGCTAAACGTTTTACAGTGCACAAGACAGTCCTCCACAACAAAGAATCATTTGGCTCAAAATGTCAACAGTGCTGAGGTTGGAGAAACTCCAGCATAGACTGTACAAATATCCCTACATAAAGGCACACTAATTGGAACTATTCATGTAAAAAGGAGCAATAATTTGACTACACAGCTCTGAGAGAATGAATTTCATATCTGGACATTCTGCATCTCAAGATTATGAGTACCCTGGTTAAAAGCTCTCAAAATCATTTATCTAGTTTTGCTAGCAAACCCAGAGTCAATGATAATCTGTATTAGCATATAAAGTCAGTCAGCATCAATGCCTAACGCCTGTTAATATGCAAAGAAAAATAATGGAGACAGAAAATTAAGTTACCCAATCCTACTGAAGAAGGAAGCAAGCTTAGGACCCTCAACTCCACACCCTCCTTACCCAAAAGACACCAACAGTCTGTACCTTCATTGTACATGTCCACAATCCCTTGTCTGTGATTTCAAACATCTAAACACTGTGCAGTTTTGTGGCAGCAAAACTTCTTATCTGAACTCACTTGGCAGCAAAACCTGAATAGATGTGAGGCTATTTATTATCTCAACTATCCCACTAAGTGTAACTGTTCACATGGGTCACTGCTGAAGTATTCAGAGATTTGCTTAGGAGGTGGTGGTGTCACAGCCTTACTGGAACTGTTATATAATATATGGAAGATCCTCCTTATTGCCTTTCTAAAATTTGAAAACTTTAGAATTTTGATAAGTGATTGTGGACCTCAAATGACTAAAATACAGTCAACACTCAGCAAATATTTACTGAAAGCACTCATATATCTTTGAAAGAAAAAATATACCTAGCCAAATATATGTGTCACATACATAAAGACATCCCTGTGCATTAGTAATTAGGAGTGTGCTTCCTTGTTTAGGGCACTGTGCACCAGAAGCCAGGCTTGCAGCTTCAAATCCTTTAATAAGGACCAGCTAACTGTGCAAAGAAATGCCATTCTTCAAGACCATAAACTAACCTCAAACTTCAGTCTTTTTTTTTTTTATTGTGGTAACATTGGTTTATAACATTATATTCAAACTTCAATCTTCAAATGTTCCTATTTCCCTCCCTGACCGGCTTTATCTGACTAGTCTGTTGACAGTCCTATGCTGTGCTCATGGGACTGGCCCAGGGAAATCGCAGGTTGTTGGCAAACAAGTGGTAAGGAAATGCTGAGAGCAAATGTATTCAGATCATCATCAGTTCTATGTGCCCACCTTGTAAGATGGGGCTTGGGAATAGATGGGGATGCCAGCTGATGTCCAGAAACCTTGAAAAAGTTTCTGGATACATGAGCTTGCACGACGCTGAGCAAGATGCATCATGCTTGCTGCCCACAACACTGAACACAATGGAAACAACGGAAACTTCTTCAAAATCTGTTTTTTGGCAGTTATGGCACTGCCAAGATTCACTAATCACCAGTCAATTGTAATGCTCTTTTCATTAAACTGCAAAACAATCTCCCCCTTCCCCCCTAAAAAACATACCTCCTTCTCATGAAAATGAAATAGCATATGGTATTATTTAATAAGTTGAAAAGAAATCCTGAAAAGTTTTTGTGAAACTGTTCTCTAAGCACTGTGATATAGAGACAGGAAAATATTTCACTGCAGTTATGCTCAGCGCATTGTTAAATATGATTCTAGTGCTAAGGTGGGAGGAAGAAGCACTTTGCCAAAGTTTCTGTAACTGTTTTACCACCAAAGCAATTTACCCATGGATTCTGCCACTGGGTTGTGAAGTCCTATGACTGTTCAGGAAGGAGCCGCCATGCTTCTCTTCTCAGGCTCCCAGGTGTCTCAAATAAGGAGTGGTACAGGGCCAGAAGTCATGGGCAAGGCTCTTGCCAAGACTGTGGATGAGATCATCGCCAACCCCACCCCAGCATTCAGCCCTGCTTCTTCAGAATCTCGCAGGCCACAGCCCTTGGGCCAGTCTCCTGTCAGGTTCTCAAAACAGGAAAACTAAAAGTGGATCCTCCCCACAAAAAAGTTTGGGAGTTCTTACATTATACAATTATTTTAAACATGTTCCTCTTGTGTAGTGTAATTACAGAAAGAACAGATTAGGATCTCAAAAAGGACTATTTCCAAGAAGACTGCCTCAAATCTGTTTTCTTTTAAAATGTCCTCTCAAATCCTTAAACTACTTTCAAAAAGAAAGTTTTGTGGCAAGGATTAAAGACATGCATTAGATAATTAACTTATTCCTAATGGAAAAGATATATTAAAATATTATGAACTCTATGTTTGACCAGAAAACAAATATTTATAATTTTTCATCCATGACAAGTCCTGTAGTTCACTTCTTCAGGGATTCCATTCTATTTTAGCTTCTGTATAACAATACAGCAAAGCTGTAATTACATCCTCTATAATCAGCCCATTCCCAGTGTAATTGAGTACCACAAATTTAAAACTATGACCTCACTACGGAGGAAAAAAGTGTGTGGAAGAGATAGTTCATATTGAATGTAAAATGCTCTCATGTTATGCCAACAAATTCAAAACATAAAAGAAAAAAATAATGTTATAATAGAATCATCATGTACAAGGGAATCATTATGTTCCTGATAATGGAGTTTTTCTTACATCATTTCTAGAATTGGACTCTCATCAATAAGCTCTTTCCTATCAAACCCCATGCTCTTCCCATAGGTTATGAAAACTCTAAACTCTTTCAGATGACTCTCAGTTCCCCTCATTCAATTACCATCCACTATGGGGATAAAGATATATGTGAAGTGATTCCTAGCACAACGTCATGCTGGTGTAAACCAAGTTTTAACTGGCAGAGAGGTCCATCAGTGAAGTGCATAACTGCTAAGCAATGTGAATAAAATTTTATCTTAACTAAGAATCAGGAAGTTGTGCACCAGACATTAATGTACCACATTACATGGTTCAAGCAAACCATTTGATAAATACAATAATAACCACATTAATAAAAAAGAACAACAGCAAAGCTGACAGTTATCAAATGCTTACTATGTGTCAGTACTCTGAGAATCGTAGACGAATTATCTCATTCAATTTTCACAAACGGCCCCTGAGACAATACAATTTTTGCCTCCATTTTTCTTATCAGGAAACTGAAGCTCAAAAATGTTAAATAACTGTCCAGCTTAATTAGCTGGTATAGTAGGGTCAGTCTAGAAGCTAGGTCCAGCTGAATCTCGAGCTTGTACCTGTTTTTACAGTCTTCAGGCTAAGATGGCCTACTAATTATGTTACACAAGAAATTTAAACTAAATATTCTAGCCCTTATTCTTCTAAAACTCCTGGTGAACTGCAACTGTTACCACTCAATGAAGGGTTGCAGGGAGGTGGGTAGTGAAGGCGAAAAAGCAAGCTAGCTGTATATCAAGATTCTCCTCCCCCATCAAATTCAGGAATTCCTTTCCATATTCTATATGAGCTGATACAATCTTTCTAAATTACATAAATGTTTAATCACTGCTGATAATTTACTAAAACACGAATCACAAAATAGAATATACTCTTGTATTTTCCAGATTAAAGAAGCTGATTGACCAAGAAACTGAATCCCAGGAGAAGAAGGAGCAAGAAAAGGAGAAGAAGGTCACCGCCCTGAAAGAGGAGCTGACCAAACTGAAGTCTTTTGCTTTGATGGTGGTAGACGAACAACAAAGGCTGACAGCACAGCTTGCCCTTCAAAGACAGAAAATCCACGACCTAACCACAAGTGCGAAGGAAACACATGCTAAACTAGCCCTTGCTGAAGCCAGAGTTCAGGAAGAAGAGCAGAAGGCAACCAGACTAGAGAAGGAACTGCAAACACAGACCACAGAGTTTCACCAGAACCAAGAAGCAATTATGGCGAAGCTCACCAATGAGGACAGCCAAAATCGCCAGCTTCGACAAAAGTTGGCAGCACTCAGCCGGCAAATTGATGAGTTAGAAGAGACAAACAGGTCTTTACGAAAAGCAGAAGAGGAGCTGCAAGATATAAAAGAAAAAATCAACAAGGGAGAATATGGAAACTCTGGTATCATGGCTGAGGTGGAGGAGCTCAGGAAACGTGTACTAGAAATGGAAGGGAAGGATGAAGAGCTCATAAAAATGGAGGAGCAGTGCAGAGATCTCAATAAGAGGCTCGAAAAGGAAACATCACAGAGTAAAGACTTTAAACTCGAGGTTGAAAAACTCAATAAAAGGATTACGGCTCTAGAAAAATTAGAAGATGCTTTCAACAAAAGCAAACAAGAATGTTACTCTCTGAAATGCAATTTAGAAAAAGAAAGGATGACCACAAAGCAGTTGTCTCAAGAATTGGAGAGTTTAAAAGTAAGGATCAAAGAGCTAGAAGCCATTGAAAGTCGGCTGGAAAAGACAGAATTCACTCTAAAAGAGGATTTAACTAAACTGAAAACATTAACTGTGATGCTGGTAGATGAACGGAAAACAATGAGTGAAAAATTGAAGCAAACTGAAGATAAGTTACAAGCTGCCTCTTCTCAACTTCAAGTGGAGCAAAATAAAGTGACAATGGTTACTGAGAAGTTAATTGAGGAAACTAAGAGGGCACTGAAGTCCAAAACTGATGCGGAAGAAAAAATGTACAGTGTAACCAAGGAGAGAGATGATCTGAAAAACAAACTGAAAGCCGAAGAAGAGAAAGGAAACGATCTCCTGTCCAAAGTTAATATGTTGAAAAATAGGCTTCAATCATTGGAAGCAATTGAGAAAGATTTCCTGAAAAACAAATTAAATCAAGATTCTAGTAGGTCCACAACAGCATTACACCAAGAAAACAATAAGATTAAAGAGCTCTCTCAAGAAGTGGAAAGACTGAAACTGAAGTTAAAGGATATGAAAGCTATTGAGGACGACCTCATGAAAACAGAAGATGAGTATGAAACCCTAGAACGAAGGTATGCTAACGAACGAGACAAAGCTCAATTTTTATCTGAAGAGCTGGAACATGTTAAAATGGAACTTGCCAAGTACAAGTTAGCAGAAAAGACAGAGTCCAGCCATGAACAATGGCTTTTCAAAAGGCTTCAAGAAGAAGAAGCTAAATCAGGGCACCTCTCAAGAGAAGTGGATGCACTGAAAGAGAAAATTCATGAATACATGGCAACTGAGGACCTGATATGTCACCTCCAGGGAGATCATTCAGTTCTGCAAAAGAAACTCAATCAACAAGAAAACAGGAACAGAGATTTAGGAAGAGAGATTGAAAGCCTCACTAAAGAGTTAGAGAGGTACCGGCATTTCAGTAAGAGCCTCCGGCCAAGTTTCAATGGAAGAAGAATCTCTGACCCTCAAGTATTTTCTAAAGAAGTTCAAACAGAAGCAGTAGACAGTGAGCCACCCGATTACAAGAGTCTCATTCCTTTGGAACGAGCAGTTATCAACGGTCAGTTATATGAGGAGAGTGAGGACCAGGATGAGGACCCTAATGATGACGAATCCGTGCTGTCCTTCAAATGCAACTCATCTACTTCCTGTCCTGTTAACAGGAAGCTATGGATTCCTTGGATGAAATCCAAAGAGGGCCATCCTCAGAATGGAAAAATACAAACTAAACCCAATGGCAACTTCGTGCAACCTGGAGATCTAGTCCTAAGCCACACACCTGGGCAGCCACTTCATATAAAGGTTACTCCAGACCATGTCCAAAACACAGCTACTCTTGAAATCACAAGTCCGACCACAGAGAGTCCTCACTCTTACACAAGCACAGCAGTGATACCAAACTGTGGTACCCCAAAGCAAAGGATAACCATCCTCCAAAACGCCTCCATAACACCAGTGAAATCTAAAACCTCTGCTGAAGGCCTCATGAATTTAGAGCAAGGCGTGTCCCCAATTACCATGGCAACCTTTGCCAGAGCCCAGACCCCAGAGTCTTGTGGTTCCATAACTCCAGAAAGGACAATGTCACCTATTCAGGTTTTGGCTGTGACTGGTTCAGCTAGCTCTCCTGAGCAGGGACGCTCCCCAGAGCCAATAGAAATCAGTGCCAAGCACGCGATTTTCAGAGTCTCCCCTGACCGGCAGTCATCATGGCAATTTCAACGTTCAAACAGTAATAGTTCAAGTGTGATAACTACTGAGGATAATAAAATCCACATTCACTTAGGAAGTCCTTACATGCAAGCTGTAGCCAGCCCCGTGAGACCTGCCAGCCCTTCAACACCACCACAGGATAACCGAACTCAAGGCTTAACTAATGGGGCATTAAATAAAACCACCAATAAAGTCACCAGCAGTATTACTATCACACCAACAGCCACAACTCTTCCTCGACAATCACAAATTACAGTAAGTAATATATATAACTGACGACCCTCACCCTCATCCAGTCTATACTGATATTATTGCAAGGAACTCAATCCTTTTTAATGATCCCTCCACATCCCCAAAAAGGCTGACTGAACTTGTACTTTGGGAAGGTTTATGCATGAACTATCCAACAAGAGTATCTGCAACTAACTAAGTGTTGCCTGCATAGTCATACCAAGTGTGCACTTACTGTATATCTTTTCATTTACATACCTGTATGGAAAATATTTAGTCTGCACTTGTATAAATACATCTTTATGTATTTCATTTTCCATAACTCACATTAATTTGACTGCAACTTGTCTTGGTAAAATACTTTAACATTATAAAACAGTAAATAATTTGTTATTTTTACCATTGCTTGCTGAATTTTCTTTTGGTCATTTTGTGTTATATTTTTGCATGTACAAGAGAATTTTATTTCCTGTTCATAATGTCTATTAATTCTTCCTTAAAAAACAAACAGGAACTACTTCCCATTTACAGTCAACTTCTGATCACATATTAGAGGAGGAGGAAGTGGTTCAAATAAATAAAAATTTATGTCTCTCTGATTTCAAAGTGAACTGTGAGATCTCTCAGAAGCAAACTTAACTTCATGCTTGAGATGTATCTCAATACCCCTAGTGCCCAGCACAGTGCTTAGCGCATGTTAGGAACTTAATAAATGTTTACTGATAATAACTGAATAAAATATTAAATAACTTAACTTTTGTGAGCACATAGGAGCTGATGGTGAAAGTGAAAAGCTTTGAAATGTGAGAGGAAGCCAGAGAAAGCACATTTGGAAATACAAGTTACCTTGACTATCAAAAGTTGACTGTATTTCTACCACAGATGAAAACCCCCATAAAACACGTCTACCTCCAAACCTGGAATCAGCCACTATGATGTATGTTGTTGAACACTTTCCTTTTTCCTATTTGGTTCCCAAAATAGTCTCAATTACTTAAGGTAGATGCTTCCTACCTTGCTTGTAAGTGGGCTGCATTCAGAAGCTTACAACTTAATTGTGTTTTTTTTTTTTAACCTCTCAACAAGCAAATAAAAGCCAAAGATAGTTACAAACACAAGTTACAGAAAAGGCTTATTTTAAAGAAAATCATATAGTATGTTCATTGAGGGAAGTTTCTTCTGTGATTATTGTTCTGCCATTTATAAGGTAGTGGAGAAAAATTCAGCCAAAGCATCCTAAGACTTCTAATAGCCAGCTCATGGGACTCTCTGGGCCTAATCTGTACTTCTACAGCAGAAATGTTCAGAGGAACATTTTAAATTACAAATCTGGTCCCCAAGTCACATTCCAAAAAGATGATTTCAGACAAAGTAGCTCACTGTCATTTTCCCTTTTCCAACCTCATAACTGTTAATTTAGTGTGGTCAATTTTATTGCCAGTTATTGATTTTAAACACAATTCATTTAGACACCCAGGCAAACTGTGAAGATCTTTAGAAGTAAAAGGAATCTTTCACAATTATCCTCCTTTTCCCTGCAAAATCAATTTCATGATAGCAAAGCGAGGATTTGTTGACAGAAACAGTTCCATGGTGATGAACTGCAACACCAGTGCTGTGGGTTTGCATCATCATTAAATAAAGCTAGATGAAAGCTGAGGATAGTGATGAACGAGAAAGCTTCTGTTTAAACACACTTATCTTGGGAATCGGCAGTGACCCAACTGTATTACAAAATACATGATAGTCTAAATGTTTTCAAACTACAGTAGTTCCCCTTATCCACAGGGGAGATGTTCCAAGACCATCAGTGGATGTCTGAAACTGAAGACAGTACTGAACCCTATATATACTGTTATTTCCTATAGATACAGACTTATGATAAAGTTCATAAATTAGGGACAGTAAGAGATTAACAACAACTAATAATAAAATAGGACAATTAAACAACATACTGCAATAAAAGTTACCATAGATCTTGGCAACCTCAGCATACAATTTTTTTCCTTTCCTTAAGTGGAGGACTTTCACCTTTTCACTTAAAGGAAGCATTTTATGGCTTCTCTTAGGCACATCCGAATTGCCAGCATCACTACTCTTGTGCTTTGGGGCCATTATGAAGTACAATAAGGGTGACTTGAACACAAGCACTGCAATACTGCAACAGTCAATCTGATAACCGAGAGGCTACAAAGTGACTAATGGGCTGGTGGCATCTACCGTGTGAATCCGCTGGACAAGGGGGTGAATCAGGTCCTGGGCGGTATTGAGCAGGATGGTGCAAGATTTCCTCACACTATTCAGAACAGTGCACAATTTAAAACTTATGAATTGTTTCTTTCTAGAATTTTCCATTTAATATTTTCAGACTGCAGGTAACTGAAACTGCGCAAAGCGAAACTGTGGATAAAGGGGGACTACTTTATTTTTAAGTCACTTTGGGCTAGAACTTTAGAAGGAACCACATACTTCATTTTACATCTTTCAAAGTAGACATTGATAATGTTGCTGCATAAGATGTTTTTCTTGATAATAATCAAGAGAGGGTAAATGTAACATTCTGGAGAGCAGTGATCAACTTGTCATAAAATTATGAACCGAAACTAGAAAGAATTAAAGAGGAAAGTCTTTTCAGTCCTTCCCAACCTTTGTCACATAATGGCACAAACAGAAAACATGTTTCCACAGCATTGGATACAACCGGATAAAAAGGCAGAGATGACCAGCCAAGGGACTCCTGTCACCTCCAGGGTCCTCTTGGCTGCCCCAAGTGCTGAAGGGAAGATCCCTTCTTGGCACACCTGTAACTAAGGGAGTTTGAGAAGCTCTGGGCTATTCACTAGTCCATCCGTTTTGTAAGGATTCAATTTCTTATGTGAGCCAGAGCAATTCTCTACAATAAAGTTAACACCACAAGTCCTGTACTCCATGTTATAATGCACAAATTCTCATTCATCATCTGCTCCAGGTATTAACTATAAATAGGCTTCCCAAGTGATTAACATTACTGGAAATTTACCAGACTTTTAAGGAACCAAACCTCTTTCAGAGGTTCCTCTACTGGGAGGATTACTTCAGTATAATAATTCATATTAGCATCAAAATTTAGGGACAATCTCATATTAATAACAAATAGATTACTAAAGTGCTACTAATTAGGTTTATGGTAAAGACAACATCATTTCTCAAAAAAGCATCTTCCCTTTTCCATAACATCACACATAAAATGACAGTGCAGATTTTTGGCCTTTAATTTCAAAAGAGATTTTTTATAACTCTGTGTGTGTGATTACAGAACTTTCTTTTTCATTCACATATAATCACACAAGGACCTTGAAAACTAGGAAGGAGAGAAAAGTGACACTGGAAAATCTTCATATGAGATATGTGAAGGTGGAGGGTGAGCTTGGAGGATACACATATCTAAAAAAACAGTATCTTCCTCTCATTTCATTTCATCTGAAGTCCAAGCTTCAGAACCAAGTTTCATTTTACTCAGTCCGCCATCTCCTTAACTTTTTGAGCTGCAGCACTGTATCACAGATTTGAATGATTTTACCAAATCCTCCTTTCACCAGCAGTGGCAACCAGCAGGATGCCACTGCTCTCTGGAGGCACTGGCAAAACTAAAATCTTCACCCTCAGAAGGACACTGTGCATTACTAGAGCTGGGTCTTTACACACAAAGGAAAGTCTCCACATGTGTTCGGGATGACGCCAGGATTACATAAATTCTACTCAGGCCTCCGCAACTACATTTCACAAGGCCAAGACATCAGGCACAGGGTCTTCACGACACCCAAAGGATAAAATTAGGTTGCATGGTGAGATAGTTATAAAAGGGATATTTAATTAAAATTTCTTAGACTTGTAGCCCAAGGATGCTGTGATCTTTATTGACTGAAGTATAACTTCACATAAAACGTTTTTAGTAGCTTCTTTGATTCTGAATCTTTACAAAGTGAGTCTCCTTTGAGTTAGACAAAGGAAGGGAAAGATATTTAAATTAACAACATTCTAGTTTCCCCTATACCTTGGTTTCTGTTATTGTTTTTTCTTCCACAAAAATCATTTTGCTTTGCAATCCTAAGAGAAAAGACAATCAGGCAAAAATGCATGCCCCAAACATTAAGATCAGTGTTTCTCAAAGTAAAATCCAAGACACACTTATAAGAATTCCCTGATGTCCCACCCCGAGCTATCAAATCGAACTCTCTACAGGTAAGGCCTGGAAAGCTACATTTTTAATAAGCTCCTCTGCTGATTAGTATGCACCCGAAAGTAGGAATTCCATTGTTTTAGGAATCCCTATATTGATAAATATTAGCAAATGTGTTCTGACTGTAGTCCGCTCTATCAGAATGAAATTACACCTATCCCAGGAAGTGTGACCATTCTGCCCTCTAGTGGCTGGCATGACAATCAGAAGGCTTATTCCCCAGGTTTTCTTTTCATTCAAAAAGAAAAGCTCAATAAAAACTACCATTTTATAGGGTGGGAAGGTTCCCAGTTTTACAACTGTAGCAAAGCATAGATGCCTGAATCTTTGGCTGAGCAGTAGCAGGCTGTCTGACACCTACAAGCTCTGTTTCTCCCTCAGATGCCAGGCCCTCAACATAACCCTACAGCATTTCTTGGGAATGATCCAGAACACACATTAAAGAGAGCAGTTTGGATGAACCAAAACAAAGGACAGCATTCACTTTAGGCCACAGTGAAGCAAATGCAAGAAAGAGCAAGGAATATCAGTGGTTCAATAAAGTCCCCAAACCTTAACCCCCTTAAAATTCATTTTCATTAAAATTCCGGGTCCCTTCCCTTCCAACTGATGGACCCTTCCACTGTTCAGTCAAATATATCAGAGCAGGCACCCCCTTAAAGGTAACGCTGTAGGGGAAGAAATCCTTAGGGAGTCCAGCAAGCCAACTTGCCAACACTTCTAAGTACTTTATAATTTGATAATGAATTAACACTGTTCGTATGGCAGCACATACAAATCTGTCAGCATTTCATCAGGACACCAGCTCTTACACTTGAATGGTGCCATAAAAATGTGTGCTAACCTTCGGCAATGCAGTCAGCTAATCTAGGGATAATCCACTTTACCCATGACCTCATTTTAAAATTTCACTTAGTTTTCCACAAAATTATTGGTCAAAAGAAATAAAATTTATCCGATTATTTGAGGCAATTTTTTGAAAGCCTGAAATTCGTTTTCTTCTTTTAGTAAGTTCATTTTTCCTCCACGGCCAAATGGTCCAGTATGATACTTTTGTAAGCTTACCTAAGGGACTTTTTTCTTGTCTGAGTTTTTAAAGGCTAGTCATCTTTGGGCAACTAACAACGTACGTAGGCCACACAGACCTACAAAGGCTGTCTCACTCTCTGGCATTCCTTAGGCCTCTGGAAAGGTGAAGCAGGTTTGCTGACTGACATACCACTCGTGCTTCAGTGACACACACAGTGTCTCAGCACATAGTGTCTTCTCTTCAAAGCACCACATGGACACAACTGATCAAGCCACTGATCATGACACACTGAACTGCCTACCTCCTACTCAACGCTGGAGCAGGTATTATGGAAACAAAAGATTCACTGTCCTTGAAGAGCTTATCAATTTGGGCAAGGAAAGGAGACAAGAAACAAGAGTATCAGACAACATTTAATCAAGTGGCAAACTAAATTCCCTACAAGAAACTAGAGATTAAGGGGGTCTACAGTACATTAACAAGGTTTCATAGAGCAACTGAGACTTGAAACTGGGCAAGGAAAGATTTAGATAAGTGGAATGGTTGGGAGAGGGAGCATTTAAGGCAGGCAAAGAGACCAGGTTCAGTTCATGCCCTTTCCAGTCAGCTACGGGGCTCTAGACAAGCCATTCAATCTTTGTGAAATAAAGAGAACCAGGCTTAGTGATGTCTAAGACCACATCCAGTTCTAACTTCCAACGGTTTCTGAATTCTCTCCAAGTCTTGCCACCCTCCTTTAATTGTTTAAAATTCCTTTGGGAAATAAGGTTGGGGGATAAATAAACCAATTACCTGCATGAGTCTCCTTTCAGAAATTAAACTTCTCTTTCCTCATTTTCCCACCTGTAGGTGTCTTAATGACTAGGTGGTTTCTAAAGATTTGTTTTGCTAAGATTCTATGAATTAATGTCTTTTAATCCTTACCATATCAGCTCTTTTTTCATTACAGCAAAGTTTCTCAACCTCAGCACTATTCAGTGTGGGGCCAAGGATTCTCTGTTGTGGAAAGATGTCCTGTGCATTGTAAGATGTCTAGGAGCATTCTTGGCTGCTATCCACTAGATGGCAGGTAGCATTCCCCAACTGTGACAAACAAAAATGTCTCCTGAAACAGCCAAATGTTCTCTGTGGGGCAAAATAGCCCCCCGTTGAGAACCACTGCTTTAGAGAGATGGACCAATTGACTCTATAAGCCAGTTCCTCTTTTACATTACTTGTTGTGGGAGATATTTGACAGCTCATTTGAAAACTTATATCTAGTGTGTAGAGATGAGAATCTTGAATCTGACTAAACATAAGCCTTGAAGCAACTTAAAAAATCTGCAATGAAACTTCATTGCATAAAGACTGTTTCCACTAACTTGACAGATCAGCCCAGAGCATGTGCATATTTCAACATTTGTATTTCTATTAAGAACTTGTACCTTTGTCTCTTTCAAGGATACCATATTATAACTAGAGTTTTCAGATGAGCTTTCCATTTCTCACATGCCTTTGGGAGAAATAAGAGAAATCTAGACAACCAACCACTTTTGCCTTAATAGGGGAAAAAACAGGTTTCAGCAGGATTCCCAAGAATTTAAGAGATAACCCATTACTGTTTACATGTTTCTAGAGAGTCTTCTCTGAGGAGTTTCAATTCCTTCTGTATTAGCTTATAACCATCAGAAGCACAAATGTCTTTTATTAGGACACAAGCTTTTTTCAATCCTCAACAAATCACCTAAAAGAATGAACTGACAAATATTTATGAAGCACCTAATATTACTGATTGTTGTGCCAGGCAGCTATGCAGGTATAAGACTCAGAATCTAAGGCAGGAGTTGAGGACTAACTTAAAAGGTAATTAAGAGCCCAACACAGAGAAGGAATTTATAGAAAGTAAGTATAACAGGGGACTAGAGGAGAAGCAGGTTGCTCTGGGGCAGGGTTCGGGGGTTAGGTTTCAGAAACAGATGAGATTTGAGCAGAAGCTGGGAGATGAGGAATACTGGGATAGAGAGAGGACAAAAGGCCTTCCAGGGAGGTGCCCACCTGGCAGGCAAGAGAGCAGAAAACCAAGGTTCAAGGACAATGAGTAGTGCAGTGGGGCTGAAGCTGAGATGGTTGGGGCAGGGTAAGGCTGGAAGGGCATAGTCCCATCAGACTTTGAGGCCTTGAACACAATGCTGGGGAGCACTCAGGGTCCTCTGAAAAGGTTTCTGGGTAGGGAGACAATGAAGAAAAACAATCCTTTATACACTGGTATTCCATTTCACAACAACTCTATAAAATGGGTATCATTACAATTTTAGAGATAAAAATATTTAAATTCTGAGAGGTAAGGAAAATTGCTCCAGGTTACTGTTAGTATGTGACAAAAAGGAGACATGACACAGGTCTAATTCCATCGTCCCATTCTCTTTCCACAGCAGCATACCGAGGAGCTACCTCAGTGCAAGAGGGAAGCATAAGAAATTGTACTTGATCCTCTCCACTACCTATGGACACAGACAGGCTGCCTAACATGACCTTCCTGTGCTCTGCCTCACTAGTCTGCCACTTTAGCCAGAATGCTTGGAATGCTCCTAAATGTACATAGGGTTTCTCCCTGCTCGTCCCCACTACTCTACATGGATAGAATCCTCTTCTCTCATTAAGTGACCCACACTGAAAGGTCTGGCTCAAACCTTACCACTTCTGAAACCTTCCTTGATCACTACAGTCAAGAGGGACCTGCCTCCCATTCCAACTCCTCTATCTCTCTGAGGCCACTGTTAGGGTAACAAGAGATAATGAATGTGAGAGGCCAAGCCCCACACAAAAGGGCAGGCCTGGGGAAGACTGACCTGGGGGTGGGGTGTGCATAGGGGATGGGAGAAAGCAAGACCAAGGAGAAACATGAATCTGCACTGTCAGGAGACTGTACTCAGAGAGCACTGGAGCTGCAGTCAAAGTCCATTCAATTTTAAAGCCAGATTCTATAAGGAAAGGCACAAACGACAGGCATGAGGAGTGAGTTTAGACAGGCTACCAACATGTGCAGAGCAGGAGGTCCCTGAACAGCCTCAAAGGTGGCTGGAGAGAAAAGAGAGTAAAAATGTTCCATAAAAGGAGCATCACAACCATGCACATGGAAGCTCCTAAGCAGGTGGCTGCCTCAACAGTCATGAGAGTGACCCAAGAGCTCCAGAAAAGGCAGTCAAGGGGTCACGGTCTAGCCACCAGAAAGACAAACAGCACCAACTCAGCCCACATGTGGTAGAACTTCTGAAGCCTTTACAGAAGCCAAGAAAATCTTCCTAGATGGTATACCCTAGCTTAGGGTTTCCATTTCTCAAGTAACATAACTTATAAGGAAAGACTGGAAGTCTCAAAATCACTTAAAAAAAAAGCATTGTGTATTTTCCCAGCTCAGGGCAAGAAGTATCAGGGTTCAACCTTGTCAGTCTCTAAATTCTGCTTCCAATTCAGGATTAAATAAATGAAAACCAAGGAAGCATCACAAATAAAATTGCCGTTGCAGAGGCAAGTCTTCAAGGTGGTCTCCAATGTATCTCTCTTAACAACTAAATGCACATAAAAACCTGCGTCAATGCAGCCGCTCTCCAAACAACTCAGAGCAATTCCTCAAGAATGAATTACTATCCTTCGTTATTAGTGAGTTCGGTTTTTCCCTTCGTTTTAAAAAAAAAACAGACAGCTATTCCTTTTCTGTTCTTTGCCTTTTAATGGTGTTCTTGCCTGAATTCATTGATATCAGTCAGCTTTGAGGCCTCAGAAAAGTACAGTTTAATTGAAAGAGGAGTTAACTAAAAACTGCAACAGATCCCCAAAGGCTCCATAACTTAAGAAACACTTAAACACCTGACAGTCCCTTCAGGGCAACAGGGAGGAGGGGTAGATGGGTAGGAATCACACTGAGAATGATGATATCTCTCATAGTGAGAGACACAGGCAGCACAAATTTTTTTCTACAAAACTTTTTCTTCTGATTATAAGAATAATACATACTACAAAAATTTTAGAAAATTTAAATGCTGCCAGAGCTGCTGATTTTAGCTTCCAAGAAGGGTAATGAGAGGACTAGGGAAAACAATGGACAATTATTATTTCTTTAGGCCAACCTATCAACTCTGGCCCTATTTCAGGTTTTCTCAGACTGCCAATGAGGTAGGAAATGTGCTTGGGGGGGGAGCATCCTGTAATTACTGAACATCCCTGTGCCAAGGAGTGGCAGATCCCCCTACAGTGCAAGTTTATGTAATCTGTCTGCTCAGCCCAGACACAATGGCCGAGGGGCCAGCCCGGTCACTGCAGGAGGAGGTCAGGATTTCCTTTCCCCCAGCTAGCCAATCAGTGCCTGGATAATGGCTTAGTCACTGTGAATTGTTTAAGTTCTGGGAAGAAATGGTGGTTGCTCTCAGAACTAGTTACACTTTTTTTTTTTCCCCAAAGATCGGACCTGAGCTAACATCCGTTGCCAATCTTTTTTCTTCTTCTTCTTCTCCTCCTCCCCAAAACACCCCAGTACATCGTTGTATATTCTAGTTGCGAGTGCCTCTGGTTGTGCTATGTGGGACGCTGCCTCAGCATGGCCTGATGAATGGTGCCATGTCCGCACCCAGGATCTGAACCGGCGAAACCCTGGGCCAAAGAAGCGAAGCGCGTGAACTTAACCACTCAGCCAAGGCGCCGGCCCCAGAACTAGTTGGACTTTTATCAGTCAGTAGGATCAGTGGCCTTGCGGAGGGGATGTGGGCACAGGATAGAGCCAACAAAACTCACCTCTCAGGCTCTGGGAAAGGGATACAGAATTAGAGTGGCCAGTGAAGAGGAATTACATTTTCTCCCTGGGTTGTCTCAGCCACTCAAATGGTATCAACAATTTCTCTATGATGATTCCCAAAGCAACATCTCCAGGTTTTCAGTGCCTGCCAAACAGTTCCACATGGAAGGTCCAACTACATTTCAAACGTGGCATGTGCCTACACCCAGTGCACTGTCGCTCTTGGACTGCTCTTTGTCTCACTTCTGATGATGGTCTGCCACGTTCCCTGTCACCCAGGCTCAACATCTGGGAGCCTTTCTCCATTTTTCTGCTTTTCACCGCGACCCAGTCCGCCACTCTGCCCTAGTATTTCTTTCTCTGCCTCCCCGTTGTATCTGTGCTTCTCCTCCCCAGGGCCAGCCCTCAGTCCACAGACAGCTGACCAACTACATTTACCCTCACCTGTCTAATACAACCTTCATTTGTGGTGCTGGTGGTCCTTCTACAACACTGTCCTGATCATGGCAATTCTCCACTCCCCCTCTCCGCTAAACAGCACTCACTTGGCACTCACATTACTGAACGCACAAAGTCCAAACCTTCCACCAGGCCCTATCTCTCTCCCTCTGAAACTCAGAACATCCTCCACACACCACTGGGTCTTCTCAGCCTGCACCTTTGCTCATGCTGTTTCTAGGACTGCAATGCTCTTCTCTGTTCCTCGTATTAAAATCTTACTTGACATCAATAACTAACACTTTGGATGGAACTTTGCAATACCTCTACTCCCCAGAGAACTTGCAAGTAGGTATTCTAATCCCCAGATAAGGATTACAGATGAAGAAACTGAGGTCTGCATAGGCTACCTGGCTTGCTCAAAAACATACAGCTAACTGGTGCCAGAACCAGAATGGAGACCCAAGTCTGGCTCCACAGCCTGTGCTCTAGTCACCAACCCAAGGCTGCCGTAAAACGTAAGCCTGTGAACAATTAAAAAAAATCAAACGAGGGGGCTGGCCCCGTGGCCGAGTGGTTAAGTTCGCGCACTCCGCAGCAGGCGGCCCAGTGTTTCGTTAGTTCGAATCCTGGGCGCGGACATGGCACTGCTCATCAGACCACGCTGAGGCAGCGTCCCACATGCCGCAACTAGAAGGACCCACAACGAAGAATATACAACTATGTACCGGGGGGCTTTGGGGAGAAAAAATAAAAAATAAAATCTTTAAAAAAAAAAAAATCAAATGGGTGCAAATGAAGGAATGAGAAAGAAAAAAAGGGAGAGGGTGGAAAAAAAAAAGAAAGAAAGAAAGAAAGAAAAAGAAAAGCTAAGGTGAAAAACCTGACAGATGGATAAAAAGAAGGAAGACAACAGTTCAAGGTTAGTGTATTTTATTGTAATGTACTAGTCTACATGTGAGGCTGAGTGTCTGGACACAAAGTGGAAGCAACTGGGTTAGGAAGGGTTTTTGAAAACTATATTTCAATGCTTATTTTTGGATTACCCTCACTGTCCATGGTGTAATTACCACAGAGAGATTGGGAGGTGAGTAGGTACAACCACAAACCATATTACATTATAAAATAAAGACATGAATTTCCTCTTACCTTCACCTCGGAAACTGGTCAGCTCTTTAATATAAATCATAGCACTGCAACTCTATTTAAAACCAAATGTTCTCTCACAAGAGGTTAATGGGGATGAGCTAATCAAACTACAGAGTTTCCTTCTGAAGGACCTCTTGTCATATAAAATGGAAAAATCTTCAGTGATAAAGTTTTATTGTATAATGACGAAGTTCTGTGAAAATCAAGAGAAAAAAGTCAAAGCAGCATATAAAACTCTGGGCTATTTGCCAGATTCATTATCTGTTATTTCTTTTTTTTTTTTTTTTTACGAATTAGCAGTGATTTACCAAAGAATACAAAAGACAAAAGAAGGCAAAGTATTTTAAAGATATTTTTTCTCCAGTTTTGCATTTCCTCCTTTTCATCAGCATATCCGTCATCATTACTAATGCACTTTTCCCATTAAACAGAGATAAAAACAAAAATACAAAACACTGTCATTCTGCTAACACCTGGCCTTGACCAAGCATTCCACAGCTGGGTTCCTGAGGGGTTCAGGCAGCTCTGAATCTGCACCCTCCCTGCATCACTCCAATGACCACAAATCAAAATGATCCAAGGTCTTTGGAGTATTTCAACTTCTAGAGCTAAAGGTATAAGGAGGAGCCTTGCAGTCCCTGGAGTCAGGAACACTCCTGATGGAACACTGCTTTCTTACACAATATGTTGCCAATAATCTGCAAAAAGTTCAAAGCACTTACAAAATTAATTTCATTTAGAGAAAAGGAAACATCCTGACTCCAGCTGTCTAGCTAGGATGTGATAGCCTCCCCATAAATGCTGATGTTGTTCCGGTATATTTTCAGATGTTTGCCCTCCACGATAATGTGAAAGAGCACAAGGATCAAGTAAAATTTAGGCTACAGATTCAAGACTTCGAAAAACACTGAAAACACTTTCACCTTTCTGTACTTCTTGTGGTCACTAAGGCTCCCTGCCATCTAATGACTTGCTGTAACCAAGAAGTCTTGTAGACTGTTCCATTTCTTTTAATAACCCATGGACTAAATAAGCCAAGATTTTAAGAATTTGATGAACACACTCCACAAATATACTCCCTTTCTTTCTACTGCTCCCTAGATAAAACCAATGCCTCTGCCTCACTGAACTCAGCATCCTTCAGACTTGTAATTCATTCCAAATCCAAATCTCCATGTTGAACTGAATTAAACCATTTTTAAAAAAATCTTTTCTTTTATGAATGAGCTTTCAGACTTGCTTAATCTCCTCCAAGGCATATGCTTTTTGATAAAACCCAGGAGCCTCCAACTCTGAGTAGAATATTCACTGTGTGGTCTTAAAAGAGCCATATGCATGGATTCCTCTTGCAATATGCACCCCAAATTTGGATAAAACTTTCTTGGAGTTATTTGACATAACATTCTATAAAAATCATCCAAGAGATGACACATTTTTAAAGCTCGATACTTCATTTACCGAAACATGTCCAAGAATAAAATTCATACCAGAAAAAAACATACCATCATTTTTTAAAGATTTGGGAATGACATGGAATGGGGGGGGGGGGGTGGGGGGGGGGGGGGGGGCTCCTGACAAAAAACTAACTAGCCTTTGCTGCCATCTAGAGGTTAAAACTATGTAGTGAAATCAGAGTTATCAAGAAAAAAATTAACTTGCAGCATCAGTGGTGTAGAAACAATGGAAGCCCAATAACTTCTGGGCAGCTGGCCCTACCAACAACTACCATCCCAAGCCACACTGTCTTCACCAATACATATCATCAGTAAAGCTTAAAAGAAACAAGCCCCAGTAATACTGTGTTCCATACCAACTGGTTTATTGGACAGATTTCAGTTCTGAATAACCTGTGGTGCTCACTAAAAATTCACATGCCTGGACTCTACCCTAGACAATCCAAGTCAGTAGGTTCTGAAATAGGATCTGGGCATCTGCAGTGTTTTAAAAGCCCCACGGGTGCTTCTGATGAACATCTAGGAAACCACTGGGCCTTGAAGCCCTGACCTTTCAGAGTTGAGCCTCTCATACCCAAGCAGGCCAGGGTTCCAAGTGAAAGAAAATTTAAAGCTTAGACCTAAAGG